>NW_005199770.1:2345340-2386236 GCF_000372725.1 Emiliania huxleyi CCMP1516
GGGCGGCGGGGGCGAGAATCCGGCGGCCAAAACTTCGTGGCGGCATTGTCTCGGCGGCATGGCCGGCTCATAAACCCTCCTCTCCCAGATCTGGAGCCAGATCTCGTGCCAGATCTCGTGCCATCTCGTGCCAGATCTCGACCAGATCTCGTGCCATCTCGTGCCAGATCTCGTGCCATCTCGTGCCAGATCTCGACCAGATCTCGTGCCAGATCTCGTGCTAGATCTCGGCGCGCGCGCCTTTTGGGTCTTGGCGCGCAGGATCGAGAGGCGGCCCGCCGCGTCGGGCGAGGGCAGCGCCTAGTCCCATACCTCCAGAGTGCCGAATCCAGTGTGGGTTCAGTCCCGTGGGTGGGAGGGTGCTGCACTGCCAGCTCGCGGTCGAACCGCCCAAACCTGCAAGGAGCACCGCGTGAGGGTCATGGGCACCGAGAGTTGCGTTTGGGGGACGGACACGGCCGGCTTGCGGCGGGGAGGCAGTGGGGTCGGGGGTGGGGTCGGGGGAATGGGGTCGGGGGAATGGGGGCTAGGGTATGGTGTCGGGGTATGGTGTCGGGGTATGGGGTCGGGGTATGGGGTCGGGGTGTGGGGTCGGGGTGTGGGGTCGGGGTGTGGGGTCGGGGTATGGTGTCGGGGTGTGGGGTCGGGGTTCGGCTTGCACCGGCGCAGCGCCGGGTCGATGGTGCCGGGCCGCGACGTGGCTGCGAGGACGATGACGCGCTTGTTGGCCTTCATCCCGTCGAGCAGGGTGAGCAGCTGCGACACGATCCGCTTCTCGAGCTCGCCTTGCGCCTAGACGGCCGAGAGATGGCCGAGAGATGGCCGAGAGATGGCCGAGAGATGGCCGAGAGATGGCCGAGAGGTGGCCGAGAGATGGCCGAGAGATGGCCGAGAGATGGCCGAGAGATGGCCGAGAGATGGCCGAGAGATGGCCGAGAGGTGGCCGAGAGATGGCCGAGAGGTGGCCGAGAGAGATGGCCGAGAGATGACCGAGAGATGGCCGAGAGATGGCCGAGAGATGGCCGAGAGATGGCCGAGAGATGGCCGAGAGATGACCGAGAGATGGCCGAGAGATGGCCGAGAGGTGGCCGAGAGATGGCCGTGGAGAGGCCGAGAGAGATGGCCGAGAGATGGCCGAGAGATGGCCGAGAGATGGCCTGAGAGTGACCGAGAGATGGCCGAGAGATGGCCGAGAGATGGCCGAGAGATGGCCGAGAGATGGCCGAGAGATGGCCGAGAGATGGCCGAGAGATGGCCGAGAGATGGCCGGGAGGTGGCCGAGAGATGGCCGAGAGATGGCCGAGAGGTGGCCAGAGTCTCATCATCGCAGTGAGGTGGGAGGAGAGAGGGGCGAAGAGGGATGGCAGGGGGGTGGGAGAGGGGGTGGGAGAGTGGTTGGCGAGGGGCGACGGGGGCCGCGCCGCGCCTTGTCGCGCTTTGGTGCGAGCGCGTCCAGCTCGTCGATGAAGATGATGGCGGGCGCGTTGGCCTCGGCCTGCTCAAACACCTCGCGCAGCGCCGACTCGGCCTCGCCGGGTCGCTTGGCCATGATCTCGGGGCCGTTGACGGTGCGGAACCTGCGAGGTGAATACGCCCAAGGTCGGGGCGGGAAGACGGCATTGCGCGGAAGATTCAGAGCACCGCGTGAATACGAGGGGTACGAGTACAGCGAATACGACTGGATGCGGCCGAATACAGCTGATTACATGTCCTCTCGCTAGTTGGAGCACAAGACTCTTCCCCTTCTAGGCTCTCGGCACCATACGCCAGCCTCCTGCCGGACTGCCTGCGCGATCATCGTCTAGACTCTTCCCCTTCTAGGCTCTCGGCACCACACGCCAGCCTCCTGCCGGACTGCCTGCGCGATCATCGTTTTGCCGGAGCCGGCGGGACCGTGGATAATGACGCCGCGCGCCGGCCGCACGCCCAAATGGTCAAACACCTCTGGCTGCTTGAGCGGCAAGTCGATCAGCTCGCGGAGCTGCGCGAGCTCCTTGTCGAGCCCGCCTAGCGGAAGGTTCCGAGAAGGTTCAGGCGGGAGGCAACGCCGCCTCGCCGCCCGCGGGTCCCTCCTCAGGAACAACAGGCCCTCCACCTCCGCGTGAGACGCAGCGACGAGGCCGAGGCGTGGCAGCGCCATCTCTCCCCATCTCTCCCCATCTCTCCCCATCTCTCGGCTAGATCTCGCGCCGATGTCGGCGTATCCGATCGCAGAGTCCTCGCCCGCCTCCTCTTCGCTGATCTCGTTCTCGGCAAAGATCTCCGTCTCCGCGCCGACGATGCCTGCGGACGCAGTGGGCGGTGGGTTGGGCGGCGGCGGCGGCGGCGGCGGCGGCGGCGGCGGCGGCGACGGCGGCGGCGGCGACGACGGCGGCGGCGACGGCGGCGGCGGCGGCGACGGCGGCTATGGGGTGAAGGTGAAGTGTCTCGGAAGTGTCTCGGAGTGCCCGCACCGGATGCGGAGAGCGCCGCGTCACCCTCGGGCACCTCCACCCCCATCACCTGCGGCGGCGAACGCGGGGCGAGGGTCGGGCGGAGCGGGCGCGGGCAGGGGCAGCGCGTCGAGGGGAGGAGGCGGAGGGCTCCGCCAGCCACACACTTTCCAGCGCAGCGTATGGCCGTCGACCTCCGTCTCGATGACGTCTCCCTCGGTGACGGGCCTGCCCATGTCCTTGAAGTAGGACGTGAGGCCGCCGAACCGCTCCTCGAACCCGCCCTCGAACCCCGCCGCCGACTCGCTGATCAGGCACAGCTCCACTCGCTCCGCCTCGGGCAGGTCCCGCATCGGCGTCGCGACGACCGCGTCGCCGGCGGAGAGGCGCAGGTTGGCGCGAGCGGCGGCGGAGAGCTTGACGTCGTCCTCCGACAGCCCCTTCTCCGAGCCCACCGCCACGCAAACCGTCTTGCGCTGCTTGCCGCCGCGCAGCAGCACCGGCTCGCCACCCGCGAGGCCGAGCGACTCGAGCGCGTCGGCGCTGAGCATCAGCGACGACGGGTCGGCCGCCTCGGTCTCGGCCACGGTCAGCCGCTTTCTGCTCTGCACCTCGTGCGCCGGCTTGGCCTCCTCGGCCTCCTCGCCGCCGCCGCGAAGCCGCTCCGGCACTCTGAGCAGCTCCGTCAGCCGCTCTGGCCGCGGGATCAGCCGCAGCTGCTCCGACCGCGGCGCTGACGCGACAGCCAGCCGCGGGTGGGCCCCGTGCGCGTCGCGAAGAAGCAGCAGCAGCGGCGGCAGGGCCAAGGACAATTTCATAATGGGCGCCACCGTCGTCGACGGAGCGAGGTTGAGGAGGTGCACGAAGAAAAATGACGCGATTTGTGTAGGTAAGACCCAAAGAAGAGGAGCGAGGAACGGCATTCAAGCGAGACGACGCTAGTCGGCTCCGCGACGCGGAGCGCTGCATGAAGGCCGGCAAGCCGCTCACGGTGCGCGAGGCGTCCTTCATCAGCTTTGATGGGACACACCGAGCGCACCGGCGCGGCCCACCGTGCGCTTCACCATGCACGCGTCGACGGCAGTCTCGACGGGCAGATCAACATCAAGTCGGAGTACGGCAGCTGGAGCGTGCAGAGCGCGAGTGCGCGGCCGCGGGCACGTGCGCCACCGCCGCGCCAGCCGCCGCGCCCGCCGCCGCCGCGCGCCCGCCGCCGCGCCCGCCGCCGCGCCCGCCGCCACGAAAGCGGCGTGTACGGGGCTAGTCACGACGGGGCCGTAGCCTTCGGTCACGAGCATGGCATTCTCGTCGCTTATGCCGTCCCCGCCCTGTCCCCACTCTCCCTTCAACCACCCAGCCCAAACGCGTTTGTGTCGTCCACCACATCATCACCACACCTCACCCACAAGCATCCATCGGCATGTTGGCCCCGCGCTCACCACAGGCCCGGTCCGCTCTCCATCTCCTCGATGGCCCGGATGGCGTCGAGCAGGCCCTTCTTCAGCTCGAGCGCCTCCGCCTCGTCCGCGATGGCCGCCTCGAGCGGCCGCGCCCTCGACGCGGCGGCGCGCCCACAGGCCCGGCGCTCGACGGTCATCCCACTTCATGCGCCTCATCACTGGTGGACAGCCGCCTTGCAAGGCAGAAGCACGCCCACGGCATCATGCGGTGTCGTATATTCATTTTTGCAAACGGGGTGGCTGCCGCGCCGGTTCTCGTGATGGAGCGACCAAGGCCACCGCCGCCGCCGCAGATGCCGCCGCGCAATATCGCAACCGGTGGAGTGCTCCCAACACTCTTCTCCGCCCTGAACCTGCTCATGGCACTTTGCTTCCTGCTGAAGCACTTGAATTCTTCTGACGGTGCATGACGTGTACATGGAGTACACCAGCCAGCCGAGCGTCCACCGAGACGCCCAACCCTCAGCCCCACCTTCAGTCAGCCCAACCTTCAGCCAGTGCCACCACCTCAGCACACTTCAACCTACCAGTGGCGGCCCATAGCCTAGGCGTAGGGTAAAAACTGCGGCTCTCAGCGCTGTGCGCTGCGCGTGCGTCTCTGCGCCAGGGGGCGGGAGGCCACGTGGCGGGGGTTACAAGACTGGGGAGAGCAAAAAATAGCAAGATCGCAATATACCTCAATGCCACACGTGATCCGCGCGCCGCCCCCCGCAATCGCCCCGCCGGCTGGGGCACTGATCGCGCGATCGCAGTCGCGTTGGACCACGGACATGGTGGTGGTCGTGGCAGCGTTCAACGAGTACGATCCGCTCGATTTGCCCAGGTGGATGCGGCATGACAAGCACGTGACTTTCTACGTCTACCAGCGCCACAACGCAAGCCTGCCACACTACAGCCCCAACCTCGGCTGGGAGGGTGGCGTGTACATCCAGTTCGTGCTGGAGCATTACGAGGATTTGCCAAAGCAAATCGCCTTCGTCCAGGCCCACCCAGAAGAGCACAATCCGGATTGGCGCAAGTGGCTTGGCTGTGTGCGGCCCGACGCCGCGTGGGCGACGCTCAATCCTCTCTACATCGTGCGCCCATGGACCTACTTTGCGAGGAGACACGGCGACGTCGTCCCGCTGGTGGAGCAGTGCTGGCGGAACACGCTCGCTGCCTTTGGGCTCCGCGAGCTGCTCGCATCTCGTGCGAGACCTGACGTGGCCTTCTTCTGCTGCGCGCAGCTGGTGGTGTCCCGCGAGCAGCTCCGCTCCCGAGGGCGCGCCGCCTTTCTCGCAGCTCATCAGCACTTCGCGGGCGCTGGCGCTCACGGCACATGCCATCAAGGGCCGCTCCGGTGGCATGAACTTAGCACGCCGCTGCTCTGCACAGAGAAAATGCTGGCATGCGCCAAGCGCGGCGACAAGGATGCGTGCGCCTGTGGCGGTTGCCGCCATGCAAACCGCAGCGGGGAGCCATGGTGCTCGGTGTGCAAATCGTGGAAGACGGCATGCAACCCGCAGCTCGCAAGTTCGGCGGATGTGTCCACGAAGCACACCATGGCATCCGCCTTTGAGCACTTGCACCACGTATTCCTTGGAGGGCAGCCATTTGTCATGCCGCCACCCACACCTGAGATGTGGTGCCGGATGTTTCTGCCCGATGCAGAATGCATCGGGAGCCCGTGCAGGCTCGAGGCTGCCAACGATGGCGCGCTCCCGCTGGTGGTGGCTGGTATTAGCCTGGCACCGTGATTGGGCCGCTTCGAGGGCGCCGTCGGCGCGCCGGGCGAGGGCAGCAGCGCCGTCGCCGAGAGCTTACTTAGTAAGTAAGTAAGTCCCATCACGGGAATCAGCCCCCACCAGCGCAGTAAACGCCACACGCGAAGGTCGAACACACCCACCCGCCACAGACCAGTTGAGATTGAGATTGTGTGTAGCGCCGCGAGCCCACCCACCCCGCTCTACAGCCACGCGCGAACCGCACCAGCCGCCGCAACGCCTGCCCGGCCCACGCCGCCGCCCCGCCGCGAAACGCGCCCTCACTCAGGGATTGTTCACGAGGCCCCGTCTGGCCCCGGCGGCCGCTTGCCGGCCGCTGCATTGCCCTTCGTCGCCTTCGAAGGGCGCGCGTCGCCGCTACTCGGGACGCGTTGTGTTGCTCGAAATCTGCGAGCCACGAGAGCGCGAAATTGAGCACGCTCGCCATGTTCCGTTCGATTGTATGACGTGAGGCCACGGGCTGCTGCCGTGAGCGGGATTTTGTATGTAGAGGCCGGCATGTAGCCCCGTGCGAGGGTGCGAGCGAGCGCACATCGGGATCGGTCATCGGAGTCAGCATTTTTCGAGGGTGCTCTACGACCGCTCAACTCAAGTCGCGCGAGATCGCGCCGCATGCATCCGTCCGTCTCCGCATGCGACACGGTCCCCGCCACATATCCGAACACCCCCCCTGGCTTCGCGTGCGGCGCGGAGCCATTGCACGAGTTGACTGGCAGCCTGGGGTCTGCCACGAGGATTCGAGGTTCCATCCTAAGCCAACTGTACCGTGCGGTGCTCCTCGCGCTATGGAGCAAGTCGGAGGCGAAGCACATTGGGGTTGAGCCCAGGTTGCCCCGCCCGCAGGTGCGCCTCGACGTACACCTCGAGCTCCGCCGTCCGGAGCGGAGCCTGGACGTTGCGCCCCACGGCCTCATCGGGCAGTCTTTTGACGGCTCTGACGTCGGGGTGGACGGGGCGGTTGACCCGCAGCCGCAGCCTGGCGAGCACATGACCACCAAGGCCATGGCGGAGGGCTCGATCGAGGGCGTGTGGCAGGACTACGTCATGCCCTCGCCGTTCGCGACGTCGTTCAAGTTCAGCCGCTACGGCGAAACCAAAGCGCCTCCCCGCAACGTTCACCGCGCTCACGGGGCGCAAATTCAAGTTCACAGCGGACGCGACCTCGACCTCCGCGACGGCCTCCCACGACGAGGGCACCGACGAGGTCACCCGGGCCTCCCGCCGCCGGCTCGAGGAGTCGTGCTCACCTCCATCGCCGCCGCCGGGCGAGGCGCTCGTCGAGGTGACGGCGGCGGTGGTGCGTCTACGCCTCGTCGTGCAGGAGAGTGCGGCGTCGGCGCGCGCGCGCGTCGGCGAGATCGAGGCGGCGCTCTCGACCGAGGGCTGTCTCGCGACCGACACGCCCGCGTGCCACCTCACCGTCGCCGTGCTCGACGCGCCGCCCGGCCGCCGCCTCGCCCTCTGGCGGCGGCGGCTGTCGGAGACGGCCACGGGCGCCGTCCTCGAGGTGACGATGAGCTTCGACGGCGTCCTCGACCCCGCCGCCGCCCAGGCGACTGACGCGTACGCCCGCGCCACGACGTTTGCGGCGGCGGCGACCGCCGGCGCGACGGTCGCCGGCCTGCCGACCTTGACGTTCGCCGCCGACGCCGCCGCGTCAACCCGCCGCCTGCCCCTCCTCCGCCGTTGCCGCCGCCGCCATCGCAGCCGCCGCCTGCCCCTCCTCCGCCGTTGCCGCCGCCGCCATCGCAGCCGCCGCCTGCCCCTCCGCCGCCCTCCACCCAACTTATTCGGCGAGAACTTTCCGTGCACGCTGAGAAACGCGTCGCGGAATCACTGCCAACTGCGCGTCGGCCGGGCAGACGCGCTGGTACACGAGTGCAGCCGAGTCGTGCTCAACTTTGAACGCACCTGGGCTACGCTGAAGCGGCCGCACACATGGAGCGGCACGGTGCACGCAAACAACACGCTCGCCGCCTGCTAGCAGTTTGCCGCGCGCGACAGAGCGGCGCGCTCGTGCGACGTGACGCTGGCGCGGCAGTGGGACAGCGCAGGGTGCAACGGACGCGGAGCGCCTGCGTAAGGGCACTCTCTTCCGCTTCCTCAACGGCGGCTGCATGGCTGCGCGCGCGGCGCCGCTCGTGCCAGATGCTGCAGGCGTACCTCGACGAGATGGGGCGCGACGACAAGCTACGTGGCACGCCCGAAGCGGACGCGGCCCGCGCGCATGCGCTGTGCTCCGCCTACGCCGACGGCATGCCACGCGTGTAGCTTCCCAACGATCGCGCTCGACCACAACGCGACGCTGTGCCTCACCCTCTTCTCATCCACGCCGCGCAAGCACATGGAGTGGAGACGGCCAGGCCGCTGGCACCGCGAGGCGCTCATCGTTCAATACCCTGCACAAAGACCCCACAGGCGGGGACCTTTTCCCTTTTACCCATCTCACAGTAGAGGTGTGCGTTTTTTTTATTTATTTATTTCAATTTTCAGCTCGTGCCCTCAGTGGAAAGGACGAATCGCACTGGCGCAAAATCCGGTTTGCTGTGGGGGGCGTGAGGCCGCCGCTGGAGAGGGTACCTCGTGCAGCCACTCGGTCCGAGCTGCGGCAGTGCGGTCGGGTCCGAGGTGACGGGGCAGCACTCTGGCGAGACGCCGTGCCGCCGCACGTCGCGCCGGAAGCGGCGCTGGACGTAGTTCCACAGTTCGCCGTCGATCGGGTCGCGGGTGGCGATGGCGGAGCCAGCTGGGTTCGCCGGGTCCAGTAGCTTGGTCGAGGTGGGCCGCGAGTTGGCGAGCTGGCGCGGCAGGACGAAGCGCCGCCCGGTCATGATCGCGTTGAAGAGGCAGAGCGACATGTTCCACTGGCCCTGGTCGCCGACGAAGAGGAAGTGGCGCAGCCGCTGCTCGACAGCGCGCCTCGCGTCGGCGGGCGAGGTTGCGTGCTGCGACATGCAGCCGTACCCAAGCACCATGTTGGTCATGCAGCCTGTAAAGCGGGCGAGCGCCCTCTCCGGAGGGACCGCCGCCGCGACGTCCTTGTGCACACGCACAAAGACGGAGGGCTCCCAGCCCCAGTCCTTCCAGCAGCAGCCGA
Organism: Emiliania huxleyi CCMP1516; assembly: GCF_000372725.1. Classification (NCBI taxonomy): domain Eukaryota; phylum Haptophyta; order Isochrysidales; family Noelaerhabdaceae; genus Emiliania; species Emiliania huxleyi. Next base: position 2,354,093 of record NW_005199770.1, read on the forward strand.
CGGGTGACTGGGGCCACTCGAGCCGTGGCAGGCCGCGCACGCCCTTGGGCCGCGGCTTGCGCAGCAGGTCGCGCATGTGGAAGTAGGCCGACACCAGCCGGTCCTCGGGCTGGCGGAACATGGCGACCACCTGTGCGCCCGGCCTCTGGATCCGATCCGTCATGTCGAGGCCGAGCACCTGGTGGCAACCTTGCGGCCAAGTGGTGTCGCGATAGGCAGACCACGGGTAGTCGAGCACCGAGTCGCGGAACGACGTGCCCGTCTTTGGGGGGTGGAGCCACCACAGCGCCCACGCCGCGTTGAGCATCGGCAGCCGCGGAGGCGGAGGCGGAGGCGGAGGCGGCGGAAGCAGCGCCGGAAGCGCGATGCGGCGGCGGAGGCGGAGGCGCTGGCGTCGACTGCCCGGAGAACGCTGGAGAGCATCCGACATCGTCGGGCGCAGCGGCGGTGGCCGAGTGGCCCGCGTTTTGTGTTCGCTGCGCCGGGGCGCGTGGAGTTCACAGCCTTGTTATAAGCTGTGTCCTTCTCCCAGTCTGGACGTTCTACCTACCTACCCTGGAGGCTGCCTCCGGCCACCGCTCGACTACCCACGCACATGGCCGGTCCTGTGGCTTGCCTGGGCTTGCTCAGAAGCCTCAATTCGCGCACACCTTTGCTCTCTGGCTCCCGCGAGTGCGTTTAGGCCACTCAAGCAGGCGACGCCGAGCACCCGCAACGCATCTCGCTGGGGATCGACCCGACTGATTGGCAGCATCAAAGCCGACCCCATGACGGTCCTTCAGCCCCATGAGACAGGCAGTTGCGCCCTGATCTCGGTCCAAGACGGCCAACGCCGTGTCCGGCACCTGCTGGCTGCTTCACGGGGATGCCCCACCCCGGACACATGCTGCAGCCCCGAGTGGATGTATTGGTCGTTTGTGGGTCCCACAAGACTACTCTAGTAGGGGCCAGGCGCTTGAGCGTCGGCGGTACACCTGTGCAGATGTTGCACGGGTGAAATGGCTCCTCGTACAGGGTAGGAGGCAGGTGGTGGGTTTGAGTGTCGTGAGTGCTTGCAGCCGCGAGTGTAGCACCGTTTGTGACTCCCATGGATGCAGTTGGGTGGGGCACGGTGCTGGGGGGCGGTCCGGTGCGCCACAACAGCCTCCCTGGCTGACCCCCATCCAGTTCAGCACCTTCCACGTCCTGACCGTGGAACCCCAACTTCAACCGGTCATATCTCGGGCGGACTGGCACCTCAGGAGCTCATCCTGGGCGGTTTTGGGGAGTCTTGGGGGTGTACTTGAAGGTGGTAAAAAGAGTTTTGCACCGCAGCTTAACCGGCGGGCGTGCTGAGCAGCGTGAAAACAGAAGGACACAGCTTATTGACCAATTGAGAAGAAAATACCTCTTATTCACAGCCATGTTAATTTTACACAAATGTCAGAGTGAATTGGAACAAGCCTATATGACGAAATGGCGCGAGTGCGACTGCGAGCAACACAGCCACCTGGCCTTCGCGGCTCAACCTCTCATCGCGCAAGACCCAAAGTCTCCCCCCGCAAGCGTGTGTCTTCAGTCTTCCAAGAGCGCGCAATGGCACGTCACGCCCCGCGCCTCACACGCCGCCTTGAGTGCCAGCCGGCCGGCCGCCTCTGCCGACCCCTCTTCGCCGGCCGGGATGTGCCACGCGGTGAAGTACAGCGAACGGAGCGCGGGAAACGCACCCGCCTCGAGGGTCCGGCCGAGGCTGTCGAAGTCGAGCGGGTTGCGAGCCGCGGACAGGTGGCGCAACCGACAGCCTATCTCGGGCCATCTCGGGTCATCTCGCGGGTCATCTCGCCGCGCCCCGGCGGCGCAGCTGGCAGTAGCCGGAGAGCGGCGAGAGCTCGTGGATCTCATTGTCGTCGAGTTGGAGCACGCGCAAGGTGCGCTCGAGGCCGCCGACGCTCAGCCCTCGCGCGAGCTGCTCCACCGCACCGTCGTGCAGCGCCGCCTGGTGCACGACGGCCGCCGTCCGTCAGAGAGAAGGGTAGTCTTGGCTCATCGCGGCTCGTCTCGCCTCATCTCGGCGCTCTCGCGCAGAGTGGTGCGCCTGGCACAAGCGCAACGTCGCGAGTTGCGGCATCGCGCCCCTCGCCAGCGCGGAGGAGAGCGCGCGGATCCCGGTCGGGCGGCCGCGGCTCGAAGCGGTCAGCAGGGTGCCGTCGAGGTTGAGCTTCGCGAGGCGTGGCAGAGAGCCGGCCGGCAGGTGGCCGAGCACGCGGGAGACCTGTCATCAACAATCACTGCTCCACTCAAAGAGATATATGTAGCCGGCGGGTGGCCGAGCGCGAGAGAGCCTCGAAGCAGCAGCCGTGCCTGCGTTGTGGATACCAACGGCGTCAGTGCTGCAGCATCGCATTGGGGAGCGCGAAGGTACAATAGCGCTCGTCGGAACAGAGGGGCGTGTGTTTAGCATCTAGGCTGCCGTACTGCTGCTCGATCCGTCGCTCTACCATCTCCTGCATGGCTCCGCCTTGCGTCGCCAGGCCGAGCGCCACAAGTTGATGGGCAAAGCTGCCATTGGTGAGCCAAGTGTCGTGAACGATTGCTACGCCGAGCACGAGCGCGCGCAAGTGAGAGAGGGCCGGCAGCGGCAGCAGCGCCGCGAGCATCCGTTCGGCCTTGTCCCGCGGGCATGACACAATCGGCTCGCCAGAGTCTTGTGCGAACACCGAGCCGCACGGCGGTGTGATGGCGCAATTCTCGCCGCGATAGCCGTGGAAGCGGAGGCACGGCTTCCGGAGCACGTGAATTAAAAGGTCATGCTCAACGAAGCCATCGAGGCTGTGCAGCGCACGCATGGTCTGGCGGAGCGAGTGGAGGAGCGGAGAGATTAGCGTATGGAAGCCATGGCAGGTAGCACTCATCGCGGGGATGGACTTGTACGACTTGCGCGGACAGAGAGGATCGCTGAGCAGCGCGCAGATGTGAAGGACTGAGTCGTCGGCGAGATTGGCGATGGAGCTGCGCTGCCATCGCGTCTCGACACGATGCCGTCGTCGCGTCTGCATCACAAGCAGCCGTGAGAGAGCCGCGCGTAAAGCGTCCCGACCAACGCGAGAGCGCCCCTGCCCCGGATCCCCACGACAGAGTTTTTCTTCCCAGAAGGGCGAAGTGAGTGAAACGGCTCGTCGGCGAAGGCGACTCGCGCTGGCACGTGCACAGCGTCGGGCCGAAGCCCGTCAGGCACTCTCTCCCTTACCCTAGCCTTCTCCCGAACCCTAGTGTGTTTTGTTGCCTCCGCGGTCTCAGCCCTACCTGGCCATTCTAGATTATAGAATCTTACAACAAAACTCCCTGATTATAGAATGGCATCCTTACATCTAGAATGGCGTCTCGCGCGCGCTCACCCGGCCGCCTCGCAGCCCCAGCGGCCGGGGGGCGCTTGCCGGGGTTGGGGCTGGTCACACACAGGCGCCACTTTAACGCGGCGAGCCAGAGGAGTCACACAAGGGCGCCTTGATCGGACGTCAGCGTGACAGAGTAGACGCCGCCAGCGCTGCGAGCGGCGGTGACGAGGGCAGTGTCGTTGGACGAGTCGTAGCCGAAGAAGGCGGTGTCGATGGGGGTTATGCCCCGGGAACACGCATCGAGCACGTCGCAAAGAACGTGCTCTGCATTCGGTCCGAGTACTATGGGAAGATGTTTGGCATCGGCATGAAGGAGCGCGACGCCGCCGAGATCACGGTGCCCAAGACGGACCTCGCCAGCTTCACCGCCTTCATCGACTACCTCTGCACCGACCAGCTCGACCTCGGCGAGGGGGAGGGCGAGCAGGCGCGGCGTGCGCTCGTGCTGCGGGAGCTGGCGCAGATGTACCAGGTGCCGCGCCTCGAGCTGCTCTGCGCGCAGGCGCTGCAGGAGAGCGTCGGGCCGGCGACTGCCGTGCCGCTGCTCGAGGCGGCGCACACGACGGGCGACGGGCGGCTCCTCGCGCAGTGCCGCCGCTACGTGGCCGACAACGCCGCCGAGTTGCGGGCGAGCGGCGGCGTGGAGCAGCTGCGCGACCTTGGCGTGGCCAAGGGGCTGCTCGGCGACGCGCTCGACCAGGTGGCGGAGCTGAAGATGGGGGCGGCGCGCACGGCGGCGGGCCAGAGGGCGGCGCCCTAGTGTCTGCTTAGCGTGATCATCGTCTTGAGGTGGCCTCGCCTCTCCGCACTCGCCACTCCGGCCCTTATGTGGTGTGGCGTGCTTGGCAGGGTGGTGTTCACATCGTTCGCATCGGACTTCTCTGCGGTTCTCACTCACATTCTGCCCGGCATGCGGCGAAGGGGCGTCTGCAGTCTACGTTGGCAGATTTGTACTAAGGGGTGCAGACAACACGGAGTATCAACAAACGACTTGATGATACCGCACATGCTCCGGACCGAACCCGCTGACGCCGGCCTTCAGGGCTTGCACGGCGCATGTCGATGTCCTCGGGCAAGCGCGCCCGCACCGCCGGCGACGGCGAGGAGGAGGGCGAGGCTGTGCCGGTCGCGGGTGGCTTCGAGGCGCCCATCTTTGGCGCGCGCGTCGTCGGCCAGGTCACCACGCTGGCGCTCGAGGGCGAGGACGGCCCTCTATCTCAAAAGCTGCGTGCTGTCGCAAGCGATCGCGCGGGCGGCTGGTACGTGACGACAAAGGACTCGCTGCTCCACGTGTCGGCGGCCGGGCGCATCCGCACCGCCGCGACCTGCGAGGAAATACGCGGGATTGTCCTCAGCCCCGACGGTATCGCGCTGTTTTTGGCGGACCACGGCAACCACAAGATCCGACGGATGGAGGTGGCGACTGGCGCTGTAACTACGCTCGCGGGCAGCGGCGGAGAAGGCGACGCGGACGGCGTGGGCGACGCGGCGCAGTTCAATGCCCCATGCGGCGTCTCCATCAGCCCGGACGGCGGCGCGCTGTTTGTTGTTGAATGGGGCAACAACAAGATCCGGCGTGTGGAGGTGTCGACAGGTGCGGTGACTACGCTCGCGGGCAGCGGCGGCATGGGCAGCTCTGATGGCGTGGGCGGCGCGGCGGAGTTCTGCCGCCCAGCCGGCATCACCCTCAGCCCCGACGGCAGCGTGCTGTTTGTGGCGGACTGCTGGAACAAGAAGATCCGGCGTGTGGAGGTAGCGACGGGCGCGGTGACGACTTTCGCGGGCAGCGGCACCCAGGGCGGCTCTGATGGCGTGGGCGACGCGGCGCAGTTCGCGTGCCCAGCCGGCGTCGCCGTCAGCCCCGATGGCAGCGTGCTGTTTGTGGCGGACTTCACAAACCACAAGATCCGGCGAGTGGAGGTGGCGACTGGCGCAGTGACGACTGTCGCGGGCAGCAGCGCCGAAGGCAGCGCCGATGGCGTGGGAGGCGCGGCGCGGTTCTCGCACCCAGCCACTGTTGCCATCAGCCCGGATGGCAGCACTCTTCTGGTCCGCACAAAGGACTTGGCTCTCCGCCAGGTCTGCGTGGCTGCGCCTCCTCCGCCTCCCTCCTTTGCGCCGCTCGTGGTGCCGCCCTCGACCCTCGTGGCTGACCTGAAGAGAATGCGGGGTGACGCCTCCCTCCCGCACGGCCCGGTCACTTTCGTGGTCGGAAAGGAGGAGCAGCGCATCGAGCACGTGAGCAAGAACCTGCTCTGCGTGCGGTCCGAATACTATGGGAAGATGTTTGGCATCGGCATGAAGGAGCGCGACGCCGCCGAGATCACGGTGCCCAAGACGGACCTCGCCAGCTTCACCGCCTTCATTGACTACCTCTGCACCGACCAGCTCGACCTCGGCGAGGGGGAGGGCGAGCAGGCGCGGCGCGCTCTCGTGCTGCGGGAGCTGGCGCAGATGTACCAGGTGCCGCGCCTCGAGCTGCTCTGCGCGCAGGCGCTGCAGGAGAGCGTCGGGCCAGCGAGCGCCGTGCCGCTGCTCGAGGCGGCGCACACGACGGGCGACGGGCGGCTCCTCGCGCAGTGCCGCCGCTACGTGGCCGACAACGCCGCCGAGGTGCGGGCGAGCGGCGGCGTGGAGCAGCTGCGCGACCTTGGCGTGGCCAAGGGGCTGCTCGGCGACGCGCTCGACCAGGTGGCGGAGCTGAAGATGGGGGCGGCGCGCACGGCGGCGGGCCGGAGGGCAGCGCCCGCCTAGTGTCTGGATAGCGGCATAGCGCGATCATCGCCTTGAGGCGGCCTCGCCTCTCCGCACTCGCCACTCCGGCCCTTATGTGGTGTGGCGTGCTTGGCAGGGTGGTGTTCACATCGTTCGCATCGGACTTCTCTGCACTCTGGTTCTCATTCAGTCTGCCCGGAATGCGAAGTCGGATACCGCACATGCTTGAGACCGAACCCGCCTGCGACGGCGCCTTCGCCGGTCCATGTGCCCCATTGCGGGCCTCCCCCGAAAGCGCGCCCGCACCGCCGGCGACGGCGAGGAGGAGGGTGAGGCTGTGCCGGTCGCGGATGGCTTCGAAGCGCCCATCTTTGGCGCCCGCGTCGTTGGCCAGGTCACCACGCTGGCGCTCGAGGGACGAGGCACGAGGGAGCAGCGGCTCATGCTACTACTCTTCGCCGCGAATGGTTGGGCAGAGCAATGGGGGACTCACGGGGGATTCTTTTCTTTGCCTGCCGTGCGCCTAAGGGAGGGGAACGAGGGAGCGAGTTGTTGGCCGCTTTGTGTATCTCGAGACCTCGAGAGAAGGCCGCCTTCTCTAGCTCTCGAGAACGAGGTAAAATGCGTGGCTGCAATAAATAGCCGATCCGCGCACCTACCTAGGTTCTTGGGTGGCGCGCACAACACTCGACACGGACCTGGTTGGTTTACCCATCTGCTGTCGGTCGGGAGCGTCATGACAAGATGGCCAACGCTGACGGGATGCTCGAAGCAAGAGGCGCCACCGCCGCCAGCCCACCCGCTCCCGTGCTTGAATGCCAGCGGCCGGCTCTCGCTGCCCCTGCTGTGGGGCGACCCGCCGGCGCGGCAGGTGCCACTCTTCATCAATTGGGAGGACCTCGCTGGAAAGGGGTACCTGCCCGCTGACCTGCGTGGCGTTTCCTTTGTGCAGATTGGCGCCAACTGTGGCAAGAACACCTACGGTTGCGCCGTCGGAGGCGACCCGGTGTGGTCGTACGCCACCATGTGCGGCTGGCGCGGAGTTGCCGTCGAACCTGTCTCGTACGTGTTCTCGAAGCTCTGCCAGAACTATGCCCGCTGGCCGCACGTGGTTCCGCTGCGCGGCGCCGTGGCCGATGCGTCGACATGGATGGTGATGAAGCTGGGGCACGGTGAGAGCAACAAGCTGATGCATATCTCTCATAGCTTGAGGCCTGCGAGTGGCCGCAGCAAGCTGCAGAACAATGAGACCGTGCCCGTGGTCGATCTCGCTGGCCTCTGGGCGCAGATGCAGCCATGGCTGTCAGGAAAGGTGGATATTCTGGTGATCGACGCCGAAGGGGCCGAGGGCAAGATTCTGGGCGGCGGTGCCCCGCTGCCGCGGCCGCGGCCGTCTCTCATCCTCTTTGAGCACGTGCACCTGCCGCGAGTGCAACAGGAGACCATCGACGCCAAGCTGCTGCGCGAGGGCTAGCCAGGGGAGGGTTGGGAAGGGGGGGCGAGGCCGGAGGAGTATGACGGCCTCTTCGACGGCCCATAAGGGGCCGTTGTCTGCTGTGCCTTTTGTGGTGCTAGTTCGTGCCAGTCTGCTGTGAGAGGGGCTTGTCGAAGAATTCTTGTATCAGGGCTCGAGTTAGGTACACCCTTCGCAGAATTCTTCATTTCGAAGCGCTGGCTGCCACGCGAAAAAATGAGCGACTCGGACGAGTCGCCGATGACGCAGCCCACGCAGCAGTTTACGCCGAAAAAGCGTCGTGTCATTGACGACGAGGACGACGACGAGGACGAAGAGGCAGCAGCGGCCTCTTCACAACGCGTTGGAATCCGCCTGTACAAGGGCGGGCCGCCCGCCTCGCCCGTGGCCCGGCCGGCGCAGCCCGATTGGATGAATAGGGTTCTCTTCAAGGGCCGTTCCGCACGCGAGGCCGTTGGCCAACGGGTCGCGGTCACGTACATCACCGACGAAAAAACCGGGCTGCGAGAGACGTTCATCGGCACGGTGGTGAACGCCAGCTCGTCGAGCATGAGCGTCAAGTTCGATTTCGACGAGTCCGAGCTACCGGTGAGCACGGACGCTGGGGACGAGTGGGAGTGGCTCGCGAAGGTCGAGTCCGAGCCGTCCACGGCCCGCGCCGGGCGGTCCCCAAAACAGCGCGGTGCGCGGGCGTCGCGGACGGCGAGGGCGAGTCCGTCGCTATCGACCTCCGCGGAGGAGTCGGAAGTGTACACCGTCGAGCGCCTCCTGGACGCGCGCACCACCCGCCGCGGCGCCACCGAGTACCTCGTCAAGTGGGAGGGCTACGCGGAGACGACGTGGGAGCCGGAGGAGGGGCTCGCGCACCTCGACGCCCTCGACGCATTCAAGCGGCGGCAAGGCAAGAGGCCGGTGCCCCCCGCGGCGACGCAAGCGGCGGCGGCCGCCGCACCGTCAGAGGGGCGGCGAGGCAAGCGGCCGGTGGCCGCCGCCGCCGCGCCGGAGACGATCGAGATCTCCGACGACGACGACGACGAGGAGGAGGAGGAGACGGCGGGTGACGACGACGATGAGTACGAGGAGGGCAGTCAGGGGGAGGAGGCGGCGGAGGAGGGAAGTCAGGAGGAGGAGGAGGAGGAGGCCGGCGTTGACGGCGACGCGCACGCGGGGAGTGGCTCGGCGCGGCGCAGCGCCTTTCGCGTCGGCGAGCGCGTCAAGGCGATGTACAAGGCCAGCAGCAGCGGCGATGCGCGCAGCCCCGGCTGGTTCCCGGGGTCGGTCGCCGCGACGCGCGCGGACGGCACCTATGACATCGACTACGACGACGGCGACAAGGAGCAGCGCGTGATGCCCAAGTTCATCAGAGCCCTCCGCCAACCCGCTGCGCGCGGTGGCGGTGGCGGTGGAGACGACGACGACGACGACGGCGGCCAGGAGGGTGAGGAGGAGGAGGACGACGAGGAGGAAGGGAGTGAGGCAGAGTGGAGGGCGAGGTCGCGCGGAGGGCGCCGCGCCGCCGCGGGCCGAAGAGGTGAGGGCTCCGGCGGGCACGGCGGTGGCGACTACCTGCGCTGCGAGGCGTGCGGCGCGAAGAAGCACAAGGACTCGTTCTCGAGCAAGATGAAGGGCGGCGACTACGGGAAGGGCGGCATCCTCAAGTGCCTGCACTGCTCGACCCACCAGCGCGCGGGCCGGAACGCGAGTGTGAAGGAGTACGAGGCGACGGCGGCGCGCCACCGTGCGGAGGGCGATGCCGCGTACGAAGAGACGCCGGCGCAGGCGCGCCGGCGCGAGCGTGCGGAGAGCACGCGTGGCGGGGCGCCGCGACGTGCGCGCGGTGGTGGCACGCGTGGAGACCCGCCGCCGCCGGCGAGCGAGCCAGACAGCGACGAGGAGGACGGCGAGGGCGAGGAAGCTGAGGAGGAGGAGCCGCGGGGGCGCGCGCGAGAGGCAGCCGCGGCGAAAAAGTTGGAGAGAGAGCACAAGCGCCGCGGCGGTGGCGGTGGTGGTGAGGAGGAGGACAGCGAGGCCAGTGAGGAGGAGGACGAGGAGGACGAGGAGGACGAGGATGATGAGGGAATGGAGCCGCCCTCGTCGCAACGGAGCGGCGGCAACGGCGGCAGCGGCGGCAGCGGCGGCAGCGGCGGCAGCGGCGGCAGTGGCAGCAACAGCAGCAGCAGCAGCAGCAGCAGCAGCAGCAGCAGCAGCAGTGGTGGTGGTGGCAGTGGCAGCGGCGGTGGCAGTGGCAGCGGCGGCGGCGGCAGCGGTAGCGACGCGCGCTACGCTCCGGTCGTGGTGCGCGGCACCAAGTCGAGCGTCGTATGGCTCGATTGCCCGTTCAACGAGAAGGACGACGCCAAGGCCGAGGGCGCCGAATGGGACCCCGACGCGCCCAATGGGACGAGCCGGAGCGGCCGATGGTACGCGCCGCCAGGGGTGGAGCTTGAGCCGCTCAGCCGGTGGATCCCGCGGGCGCGGACCTACCTCCGCAACCGCTACGAGGACAACCCGGCGGTCAAGGCGCTCGGCGCCAAGTTCGACCCGCAGCCGAAGCGCTGGTACGTGCCGGGCGGCATGGACCTGCGCCCGTTTGCGCATTGGATCGGCTAGAGCTCTACTCGGGCCAGTCTGGCTCTTCTCTCGAGGCTGCCAGGCAGCACTACTAGATTATGTTGAGGCGAAGCACGGGCCGCAGCCAGGGCATGCATTGGCCGTGAATCAGATGAGTTTGCTTCCCACAGGTCGACCCCGCGCTGGCGCGAGGGGCGGCGCGCCGTGTTTGTTCGAGTTCGAGAGCGGTCGATTCTGCATCTAGAAAGATCGATATATACGGCTTGTGGGCCTCTGGATAAAGCCTGCAGAAGTTTCTGTCCGCCTAGAGTTTCTTTTTCATCGCACAGGCACACGATGTCTGTGGGCCCGAGAGCGATATGCCATGTCCGCCTTGCTTTGTTTCCTAACATCGAAGGCTGCTCAGAAAAAAGAAAAAGACGTCCCACTGCAAGCCGCGACCAACTGCACCCGAGGGTTTTACCAAGCTGCCAACCCTATTCTCGCACACTGCGCAAAAGACCACACCAACCAACCAACGCTAGCTACATGGGAGGGCTTCGTGAAGGATGGATTGAAAAACATTCGAACAAAGAAGAGGCGACGGGAGGAACCGGCGGAGGATGCAGTGACGTGACACACACACACACACACACACACACACACACACACACACACACACACACACACACACACACACACACACACACACACACACACACACACACACACCGCTCACCCACGCGCACTGGGCCTTGCACTTTGAATGCCGTGGGGCTCCTGTCGTCAGACGTGGAGACGCGAGGGTTGCCCCCCCTTGCCCCACCACCTCGTGTGTGTGGAGAAGTTTACCTTACCTTACCTTACCTTACCAACCAACCAACTGTTTACGGGCCCGAGTGCGCGAAGTGCGGGACCAGCCAACCAGCCCCCCCCCCCTCTGTGAAAGCACGAAGAAATCTCTCGGAAGTGTCGCGCGGGCCGCGAGATCTGCGAGTGACCTAAGTAAGGCTGGGCGCCCACGATGCCCGTGCTTTGCGACCTCATCGGACCTGGCGCACCACTGGACGCAACGACTGCCTCAGTGATCGGCCTACCGCGCGCCGGGCCTCGCGGCAGCCCGTGGCGGTTCGTGCGCGCTGCGCTGCCGCATTCGCTCGCCAGCGAACTGACCAGCAGCACCGACCGCACCACGCTCGGGAGCTACGCGAAAAACATCAGTGCCATACTCGATCAGCGCAAAAAGGCCTCGCTCGAGCGGCAGCCCGTGCCACACCTCGTAGCCACTTTGAGCGCAGCTTGCAGAGCGATGATTGCAATCCCGCCGATCGCGTGGCGTTGATCGTGAGCAGCACTGAACGTTTGCATTGTAGATCCCTGGGCGAGGGTGGTGGCGTCCCCGTCGGGAGGGGCTGTCTGGTTATGTGTGTAATAGACAATATGTGTGCGGAGAGTGCGGGACCAACCAACCAACATCTGGAGGCCTGGAGTGCGCAGAGTGGGGGACCACCCAACCAACCCACGTCGGCAGGGCACCGGGCAAACTCGCGCCAACGCGGGTGCGGGTCCGTGCTGTTGAACATCTTGTCCGCGGGGATGGCAGAGATGTCCCAGGTAGTCTTGCACAGGCCCTGCAGCGTCCTGCGAGAGCAAAGGAGGGTCGGTTTCCGCGGTAGCGGCGGGCCGCTGCACAGGCGTGGGGCGCACACCGCCGCCGGTAGACGACCTCGCTGCGCTGGGCTTTGAGGTTGTAGTCCTCGAGCGTGCTGAGCGACGTCACGATGATCTGCCGGCCGCTACGAGCGTCGGTGTCCTGCTGCTTCAGCAGCTTGCACGTGGACACGGGCGCCGGGCCGCCGTACCACGGTTCGAGCGCGCCGAGACTGTAGTTGTCGGTGCACCAGGCGACCTTCTCGCCGGGAAAGAGCTGCTCCTCCTTCTCTACAATGACGACGGGGAGGCGGCCGGCGCGGTTGCACTCGCGCGTGTACTTGACCAAGCTCTTGCACTGGCGGAGCGTCGGGGCGGCGTGTTTCGCCCACTGAGCGTTGCCAACATCTTCGCCTTCCCACACGAACCGCTTTGACCCCTCGAAGTCCTGCGGGCTGTCGTACGGCAGCGTCATGCTCGCGGCCGCAGCGCGTAAATTTTGTGTCACGCTCAAAATTTTCACGCGGAGCAACTTCTTGACAAGACCCACACGTATATAGTGTGGAAGATGTTGGAGCGCTGCTTAGTCAAATGCTTCTGCGTTGTTTTTTTGACAAGAACGGGCCCAGCTTGGTAAAACCCTCGGGTGCTGGCTCGTCACCGCAGGCGCGGGCTGCTAGCGGCGCCGCTGCGCATTCTAGTCGCAGCAGCGAGGCTCTCAACATGGCGTTCACCTACTGCTGCGACGTCGCGGCGACGAGTGCGGCGGTCGAAGCCATCGTCAACTCTAGTGCAGCGCTCTGTCTCGATCTCGAATGGGACTCTCACGACCCGAACACGCCGCTGTCACTCATCCAAGCTGCCACCGGGACCGGCACCGGGACCGGCACCGGACAGCCCTTCCTCCTGGACGTGGTGCGTGTGCCGTCTGCGGCCGCCGTAAACGTGAGCAGGATGTCCTCGCTCGGCGAGATCATCGCATCGCAGCATCCAGTGGCCATGCACGCCGCGGCCCAAGACCGGCTCGTGCTCCAGAGGCACGGCATCGCCCTTGTCAATCTCTTCGACACGCAGATCGCGCACGAGCTGCTCACGGGCGCCAGGAGGAAGAGCCTCAGAGACGTGCTGCAGCACTGGCTCGGGATCGACATCTCCAAGGGCGGAGAGCTCATGAGGCGGTTCATGCAGACGCCGCATGCGTGGACCTCTCGTCCGCTGCCCGACTACGTCCTCGACTACGCCGCGGAGGACGTGCGCCACCTACCGCAGCTCTACGCCACCATGAAGGCTGAGGCCGAGCGCCGCGGCGCCGATGTCCTCGACCAGATCCTCGTGCTCTCGCGGGGTGATCGCGTCTCCGCCGCCGCAGCCAGCGCCGCTAAATACACCGCTACCATCAAGTGGTTCGACCGCAAGAAAGGGTACGGCTTTGCCTCGCCCGAGGGGGGCGGCGACGACCTCTTCGTGCACGCGCTCAACTTTGCCAAGGAGGAGGGCAACAAACAGCCGTTCGTGGACGACGGCGACATCATCTACTACGACCTCGGCGAGTACAACGGCCGTCCGACCGCCGTCAACGTCACCTTCCCTGCGGACAGGCCTGCCCGGTCGCGCCGGCGCCGATTCGTGGCGCGTGAGCAGCAGCAGATTCCGCAGCCGCAGCAGACGCCGGTTCCGTTGCAGGAGGACAGCCCGCCCGCACTTGCGCCGGTTCCGGCGGTGGCGCGGATTGCAGCCAAGGGCAAGGGCAAGGGCGCGGCGGCGGCTGTGGCGAGGGAGACGGCCCTTGCCTTCCTCGCCTTCCTCGACGCGAACGTGGAGGTGCGGGCAGAGTGCGAGGACAAGGACGCTTTCCGGCGAAGGCTCGCCGCCTGGCGAGCCGAGGAGGCTGCCGCAGGTCGCCAACGTCAACGCCACAAAGCGCAGGACGTCCTTTTTCAGCTCCTGCGGTCGGGGAAGGCGGCAGTGGCCGGATCCACCATCGCCTTTCTGGCCCATGGCGGCAAGCGGGCGAAGCAGGAGGCGCTGGCGGCGTCTGCGGGGCGTGTCGAGGCGAACCGCTCGACGATTGAGGCGGACAAGGGCGGTGTCGCCGTCTCGGGGGTGGCGCTGCCCGAGACGGTGCGGCCGGGCGAGACCGCAACCTGCCAGGTGGCGGTGCGCAACCACGGGGCGGGCGCGGCGCTGGTGCTGCGCCGCGTCGAGGTGCTCAGGCGCACCACGGGCTTTGCCTGCCAGCCTTGCGGCGAGCTCGACGTGCGGCTGCCTCCGGGGGCCGAGGTGACGCTCGTCATCGAGTGCTCGCCCCGGCATGTGGGCATGTGCTACGAGACCCTCTCGATCACCTTCGACGATGAGGGCGCCCACTTCACGGTCGGCAGGTTCCTCAGCGTGAGCTGCGGCGACCCTGACGTGCTTGACGTGCTGAAGGCGACGGCGCCGTACCAGCGGCCCAAGCGTCGGCGCCCGCCACCAGCCAAGGAGCAGGTCACCGAGATCGCGCCGCCGAGTGAGCCTCCGAGCTCGGTCAAGCTCAAGCTCCCTACGCAAGCCTTCGGGATCAAGCCCGAGTGGCGGCGCAAGATGGAGAGTGGCAGCGCGATCGAGGAGCTGGAGGGGCTGCGGGCGCGTCTCATTTCCGAGCCGTCCGCTGGGCTGCTCTCTCTCTACGCCGACTTGTTCGCGAAGTTGCTCTGGCTCGAGGAGCGCCAGCTGGTCGCCGACCTGAGCAACTTCGACCTCATCGAGGAGAAGGCGGTCACTCTGGACCCGAGGGGCGGCGGGTTGCTCGCGGTGCACGTCCACGGCCTCGCCGAGAAGCGGCCGTCGGTGCTCAAGGGCGACACCCTGCGCGTCAACCGCGTGGGCGAGCCCAAGGTTGTTTACTTGGGCCGCGCCGCGCTGATCGAGAGGGAGGATGTGCTCCTCCGCCTCAAACCGCAGCTCGGCTATATCTGCGGGCAGAAGGTGGAAGTGCGCTTCGTGATGAACCGCGGTCCGCTCCGCATCTTCCACCAGGGCCTGTCCATGCTGGGCAAGCTCGCGCCCCACGTCCTGTTTCCGCCCAGTACGCTGGCCGCGTCGCTGCGGAAGCCGCCGCGGACGAGCACCTTCCCACTCCGCTTCTCCAACCGCAGCGTCGGGGCCAACGAGGCGCAGGCGGAGGCCGTGCGTCGCGTCGTGGAGGGGGAGGCGCGCGCGGTGCCGTACTGCATTTTCGGACCGCCCGGGACGGGCAAGACAACCACCGTCGTCGAGCTCGTCCTCCAGTGCCGGAAGCTGCCGCCCAGCGTCGCCTGCTGCGGCTACACACACACGCCGCCGCCAGCTCCGGCCTTCCGCATTCTCGTCAGCGCGCCGACCAACACCGCCGCCGATCTGCTCTGCTCGCGGCTCGCAACCAAGGGGCTGAGGGACCCGCTGTCGATGCTGCGGCTGAACTCGTACTCGCGCACCAAGACGGACGTGCCCTCGGACGTCTTTGACCTCAGCTGCTGGTCGGACGGCGAGAGTGCCTTCACACCACCGCCACTGCTCGAGCTCCTCAGCAAGTCGGTGGTGGTGGCGACGCTTAGCATGGCGGGGAAGCTCGTCAATTTTGGCGTCCCGCGCGGCCACTTTGACCTCCTCGTGATTGACGAGGCGGGCCAAGCTCTCGAGCCGGAGGCTGTGGCGCCGATCGCGACGCTGCTCGGCAGCGATGGTCAGCTCGTGCTCGCCGGAGACCCCAGGCAGCTGGGGCCTGTCATCCACGACACTCGGGCGCAAGAGCTCGGACTTGCGACCTCGCTCCTCGAGCGAATGATGGCGCGCCCGCTGTACGGCCGCAGCGATAGCGGCGACTACAACCCGCTGGTGCTCACGAAGCTGGTGCAAAACTACCGCTCGCACGAGGTGCTGTTGCGGCTTCCGAACGAGCTCTTCTACGAGGACGAGCTGCTCCCCTGCGCGGACGCCGAGCTGCAGCGCCACTGCTGCGGCCGCGAGTACTCGGAGGAGCCTCTCGACACGAAGGGCCTTCCGCTCATCTTCGACGGCGTGGTCGGGAAGGACGAGCGCGAGGGCTCCTCGCCCAGCTGGTTCAACAGCCACGAGTGCCAGCAGGTGATGCGGTACGTGCAGGCGCTGCTGCGCGTGCGCGGCCGGCCGCTCGCGCCTGCGGACATTGGCGTCATCACGCCGTACAACAGGCAGGCGCAGAAGCTCTCCAGACTCTTGGCCCGCGCCGAGCTGCCTGTCGGCAAGGGCGGCATCAAGGTGGGCTCGACCGAGCTCTTTCAGGGCCAAGAGCGCAAGGTGATCATCCTCTCGACGGTGCGCTCCTCCGCCGACCAGATTGGCTTCGACGTCGCGCACAACCTCGGTTTCCTGCAGAACCCGAAGCGCTTCAACGTCGCGACGACCCGCGCTTGCTGCCTGATGATCGTGGTCGGCAACCCGCACGTCCTCGCGACGGACCCGCATTGGGGCCACCTGCTGCGCTTGTGCGTCCAGCTGGGCGCCTACCGGGGCGTGCCCGCCCCCACGGTGACGACGCAGACTGCCACCACCGGATCTGCTCGGGCCGGCGGCAGCGGCGGCGGCGGTGACGGCGCCCTTACGGGCGATGGGGGCGATGGGGTGGAGGAGCTCACGCGGCAGCTGGAGCAGCTCATGCTAGGCGCCGACTCCTCCGAGAGAGTGCTACAGGAGGGCATGGCGATGCCCGTTTGGGAATGATCCCAGCAGCTAGTACGCTGAGGCCTGGTCTATCACAGAGGCCACCTAGTACGCTGAGGCCTGAGAGACCTAGTCCGCCGTCTGTTGTGTACGAGCAGTAAGATAGATCAGAAGTACCACCTTCGTATACTAGTACTTGCTTGGAGCACTTGTTCTTGGAGTGCGGGATCTGAGCCACTCCTCTGTGCACCCCGTCCCACGGCGGTGGCGCACGCGAGGCCGTCCTTTTTTTGCTCCTATTGCTGAATTACATATCGAGTACCAAGAAATAAAAGAAGAACATCCCTAGCCCTCCCTCGTTCTGCCGACACCGCCCTCCCTCTGCCAATCCCTTAGCTGTAAAGTTTAACGTTGGGAGCTGAACAGTGTTGCTAGTGTTAACAGTAACAACAGAACTGGCGGAGATTCTGTCTTAGCATACACAGTGAGTCATTCGGAGTCATTCGATGGCCAGAGTGCGATTGTGTGTGTGCGGGAGTTGTGGTTTGTCGGGAGGGAGGGGCAGGCTGCTCAGTCACCCACGTGCACCGGGCCAGTGCTTGCACTTTGAATGCCGTGGGGCTCCTGCCCGTGTCCGGGTGTGGAGATGCGAGGGTCGCCCCCCCTTGCCCCACCACTTTGTGTGTGTGGAGAAATTTACCCCTTACCTTACCTTACCTTACAACAGAACAACAGTGGGGTTCCCCAACAACAGTAGCTAACGTTAGGCCGGCTGAACAACTCAATAAGCAAGGCCTGGCAGTGACCCACGACGATCTCCAGCGTCCAGTGCGGGTAATACCCGAAATACCTGGAAAACCCCAGGTAATTTCGGGTTTTACCCGGGGTTTTTGGCATGTTCTGCTTGCTGACCCCTGAACAACAGTATCAACAGTAACAAACAGTAACAGCATGGGCTGGGGTGAACACTTGAACAACGTTAAGGATTTCAGCCAACACTAGCGCAACTGTTAGGCCCAAAGTTAATGTTAAACAGCTCTACAATCCCTTACTCACTTGGCGGCTGATTTTTTCTTGCCTCCGTGTTAGGGCCAGTGCGCGCCAGTCCCGTGCCCAGTGTTGTGCGAGGGAGTTTTGTTGTAAAATGCTTGCCTCCATTTGCTCATTTGCTTGCGAGCTCTTGGTCGCTGCGCCGCTCTTTGGCTGAAGCGGCTGAGCCCACACAAGTCCTCACAACCTTTCTCCCGTCCATAGTAACCATGGCCATGATGCTCTCCTCCCTCGCCGCGCCTGCCCTGCTCGCGCCGGTCGCTCCGATCGCCCGCGCGCCCGCCGCTGCGTCGGCAAAGATGGCGCTCTCTGATGTGTGTCGTCGTGATTTCGTATCAAGAATACTCACTCACACTAAAAGGAACCGAGTGATTTTTTTGGAGCACTTGGAGTTTGGTTCCTTCTTTCTTAGGGGGAGCGGGTAGATATGTCGTTTTTCCTCAGCTGGATAGGGCCCGCGGGCTGCTGGATATGCTGCTGCCGATCGGCATGCGGAGCCAGCACATGCCGACGCAACTCAGTCCTTGGACGCTCGGTCTCGCACGCGCACTCGAGCCGCATGGCAAGGTATCATCCATCGCGATGTGAAGCCCTCAAAGCTCATGGTCACGCAGGCGGTGACGTTGTGCTTGTTGATTATGGGTTAGGTTTGGCTGCGCTTCGGGAACCACGGCTTCGTCGACCTACGCGAATCGCATCCGCGCGCCCACATGCACTTCTTCGTTTTGAATTCGTCGCTCGAATCGTCTCTGGCCCAGGTCTGGCAGTAGGCATCCTGATGCTCGCAGCACTTGTCGTAGCACTCATATCCGCCACGAAGGGTGCCACCGCACGCGTACTTCTCGTACTTGACACGTAGCGGGTGCCAGGGCTGTAGCTTCAAGGCCCCATTCCCTTCACAAGAAAGCCGCCATTTTCTCCGATACAAAGCCCGCCCCTGCAACGACAAAGGGGAAGGCCGGGAAGCTCGTGTGAGAAAGACGGGTGAGTGCGCCGCGGGGTCCCGGGCATGGTTGTACGCAGACCTGGCCGACGCCCCGTAGAATGGGCCCATGTGGGGGACGCTAAAGTCCAGAGCATCGCAGTTCTTGCAGGCGTCACACGCTCCCTTGAATTGCGGCATTTTGCAGGCGGTATGCCACGGCTCAGCTGCTGGGTTCGCATAGTTCATGATGTTGCAGTACCGTGTCCTGTACTCGGTCTCCTTGACTGCGCCGTTCCTGGCCGAGCGGTCGCTGGCCTCGTAGCCCGCGCACGTGGCGCAGCAATAGCCCCTCAGGTGCTCGGGGATGTGCGAAGAAAGGTTGTGAGGACGTGTGGGCTCAGCTGCTTCAGCGCGCGGACGAGCGCAGCGACCAAGAGAGCTCGCACTGCAAATGAGCAATCGATGCAAGAAAAACAGGGGGGGGGGGGGGTCAAAATCGAACTGTTTTCGCTATTCAAGTCCTCCCGTCCCTCCCTGGGGTTGTCTGATTTCTTTCTTTCTTTCTTTAAACAACCCTAGTGAACACATATTGGACACACGTTGCACCACCCGTAACTAGATGAGAGCATATTCGACCCAATCGCATTGTATGCACTAGACACAGGCCCGGAGCTCACCGCGAAGTGGGATCTCAGGGCATCTGCCAATCTCAACGCGCGCAGTGCTCGACTGCTCAGATACCCGTGTGATACTCCGGGCACACATTGACCACACACACACTGAACAAGGAAAGCACTGAACAAAGACAGCACTGAACAAACAGCACTGAACAAAACAATCACGGGGAACCGGAGCTGCACTCGGCGGGGCGCGCGACGCGCGGACGTCAGAGCTCTCTTAGAACTTGGCGATGACGCGCCAGATGCGTGTCCCCACGCTGAGCCTCGCCCAGTCCACCGCGGGTGGCGACCGCGCGACGCACAAGCCGTCGAGCCGCGCCCAAAAGTCGGAGCAGCCGCCGAGCTCTCCCGGGCAGGCCTTTCCACTAAGCACCGAGAAGCCAGTCAAGCCTTTGTCCACGGCATCCTTGCCCGTGTTCTTGTCGATTGCGTACGGGTTCGCGCCGTGCTTGAGCAAGAGCAAGGTGGCGTCGGCGCGCTGCAGGCCAGTGCTCCAGTGCAGCGGGCGGCTGTCGTGCCAGTCCGTATTGGGGCTGTCTGCGCGAGAAGGGTCGTCGAGGAGATGCCGCTCCAGCGCCTTGGCGTCGCCCGCCACAATCGCAGCCAGCGCGGGGTATGCGGTGGCGAAGGCCTCGCCGCGCGCCGTCTTTTGCGTCGCAAACCACGCCGCCACGCGGCTCGAGGGCGGCTCCTGCTCCCGCTCCAACACTCGCGGCGTGGCCTCGTCGAGAAAATCCCTCAGCTCCTCGTGCTCCGCCGGGCCGTGGTAGCGTGCCGGCTTAGGGCGGTGCTGCGCCAGGAAGACCGCATGCGTGATGAGGCCGGCGAGGGCGGTGAGGAGGATGGCGCACGCGCGGTCGAGGTGCGGGTCTCGGAAGAGGAGATGGTCGACAAACACCAGGGCGGCGCCGGGCGCCTCGACGCGGCGGAGAAAGTCGACGTTGCGCCAGTTGTCGTTGACGAGGTAGCGGCCGGTGAGCATCACGCACACGGCCCAGGTCTGGTAGTGTCTGACTCCCAAGCCGGGCTGGCCCGGTGCGTTCAGGTAATCGTAGATGAGGCGGACGGTGACGAGCGAATAAACGTGCTTGGCGCCGTCCAGGACGACGGAGCGCTGGCCCTCGCTCGCGCAGTACTCCTTGCCGATTGTCAACGCAACGAGCTTGCTCTGGACCTTTGCGAACAGGCCAAAGGCGTGGATAGCCCAGAGCCAGCCAAAGAGCAAGGTGTCGAGCCGCGCCTCGCCGGCGCGCGCCTGGAACTGCAGCGCGATCAGAGCGCCGGCATGGTGCATGTTGAGCAGGATCTGCCATAGGGAGGCAGGAGCGATGTGAGGGCATGGCTCTTGTGGGCGTAGAGATACGGGGCCGGTGACGCACCCAGCTCCCAACTCCACAGCCGTGACCGTAGCCGGAGGCAGGAGCGATGTGAGGGCATGGCTCTTGTGGGCGTAGAGATACGGGGCCGGTGACGCACCCAGCTCCCAACTCCACAGCCGTGACCGTAGCCAAAGTCCCAAAGGAAGAGAGCGAGGACGGCTCGGATAGCGAAACTCGAAGTGGGTGCGGTGTCCGACGCAAAGGGCTGACCCGGCTCGAGAAGCCGCATCAGCGCGAAGGTCAAGACGCCGTGTGCGGACATCAGGTGGTGCAAGGCGCTCTCGAGCGTCTGCTTGGCGGTTGCGCTGCGCTTGTAAAGCAGCTTGTCGACGAGCCCTGAGCTGACGCACACAAAGATCGCGTAGAATGCGGCCTCGGTGAGTCGCGAAGTGTCCATGCTGAGCCGCACGCGTGAAGGCAATGGGAGAGGGCAGCGACCTGGTTTGGGCGGGGAGGCCGTGCGCCGCCGATCGATGGACGCGTCCTGATCAGGTCCTGACTTTGCCAGCCAGGACTTCTCAATAATTTAAATTTTGCAAATGGAGGACCCGAGATACACGGCGAGGAGGGCGGAGTTACGCCAAAAGGTGAGATAAGCCGCGAGTGCAATATCCTCTCATCTCGGGTGGTACTCTTCTCTTGCAACGTGTGTCCAATGTGTGTTCATTAGCGTTTCTGTTTGTTTAATTCTGTTTGAAAACAAGAGAGTAAAGTGCGTCAGACAGACCGCCATCACCGCCGACGTCTCCCAGTGAGAGTGACGATGGATCTATGACGTTGACCAATTCACAACCAAGAGTGTTAGATTTGTTTGGTATTGTAACATCACATTAAGGTATTGCTAAAAATCTCTCTCTCAACCAAGAGGGAAAGTGCTCCACTTCCAAGCATGGCGAGGAGGGTGCTATCACCAGCCCCACGTGCGGGGAGAGCATCTACGATCCACTGGACGCCGCCGCCACGCGCTGCGGCGATGGTGCAGTTCATGGAGTTTGACGAAGTTCATGGAGTTTGATGATGTTCTCGCTCGAGCTGTGGAACGCGAACCAGAAACCGCCGAGTGTCCCAATCCCGGGCTACGATGTACAAGCCGCTCGATGAGCAGTCGACGAGCCGAGCACTGCGCGCTCCCACTTCGCGGTGAGCTCCGGGCCTGTGTCTAGTGCATACAATGCGATTGGGAGATTTTTAGCAATACCAAACAAATCTAACATTGGGTCGAATATGCTCTCATCTAGTTACGGGTGGTGCAACGTGTGTCCAATATGTGTTCACTAGGGTTGTTTAAAGAAAGAAAGAAAGAAATCAGACAACCCCAGGGAGGGACGGGAGGACTTGAATAGCGAAAACAGTTCGATTTTGACCCGCGCCCCCTGTTTTTCTTGCATCGATTGCTCATTTGCAGTGCGAGCTCTCTTGGTCGCTGCGCTCGTCCGCGCGCTGAAGCAGCTGAGCCCACACGTCCTCACAACCTTTCTTCCGTCCATAGTAACCATGGCCATGATGCTCTCCTCCCTCGCCGCGCCTGCCCTGCTCGCGCCGGTCGCTCCGATCGCCCGCGCGCCCGCCGCTGCGTCGGCAAAGATGGCGCTCGTCGATTCGATGTGCGCTGCAGCCTCCTCCGCTGCGCCGCTGCGTCGCTGCCGTGCTGGACAGACGGCCCTTGCGCACTGTTCCGCAGCCTCGCCGCCGCGCGGCGAGCTCCGCCGCCAGGGGCTCAAGCCGCTCAGCCTCTGCCGCCTTCTGCGCAGGGAGGGCGTCGGCGAGGAGACTGGCGGCCAGATCTGGGACCCGCTGGGCATCTCCGAGGCGGTCTCGGACGAGGCGGTCATGTGGTTCCGCGCGTCCGAGCTGAAGCACGGCCGCGTCGCCATGGTGCGCCCGCGCACGCCACTGCCACTGCACCAGGGCGACGCTGCAGACTGCGCCGCACGCCTCCCGGCAGCAAGAGCAGCGCACGGCCGCGCCTGACGTCGCGCCCCCGCCGCGCGCAGCTTGCGTCGGTCGGCTACCTGGTGGGCGCCGCCAAAATCTCTTTCCCGGGCGAGCTCGCAAAGGGCGTCACCTTTGCGTCTGTGGCTGCCAACGGCCCGTACCAGGCGCGTCGCGCCCCTCTGCCGCCTCCACGTGCCGCGCTCCGCCGCTCCTCCCCCTGCCGCCGCCGCGTCGCCCGCCCCGCTCCAACGCTGGTGGCGGCACACGCTGGTGGCGGCCATTCCCTCTTCGCGTGCAGCCTCGCGTCGCCTCGCGCCGCCTGCCCCCGCAACCCACGCCCCTCTACACCCTCGCTTGACCGCCCCTCCCCCTCGACCCGCCTGCAGGCGTGGGACGCGGTGCCGCAGGCGGGGAAGCTGCAGATCCTCTCCATCATCCTGGCGCTCGAGTGGGCGACGGAGGCGAAGAAGCCCCACTACATGCGCGGCGGCGTGCCGGGCAAGATTGAGCAGCTGCCCTTTGACGGCATCCAGGGCCTGTGGGCCCCCAAGATCAAGTTCTGGGATCCGCTCAACTTCACCGGTGCGCGCCGAGCCGAGAGAGGCGGCCGAGAGGCGCGAAGATGCATCTAGGGAGTGATCACTCCCGACGACTCCTCGACGCGACCCCTGCCCTGTTTCCACTCGCCTCCTTCCTCCCGCCCTCCCCTCCTCCTCGCCCTCCCCTCCTCCTCGCCCTCCCCTCCTCATCTCCCTTCCCCGCCGCCTCGCCCTCCCCTCCTCCTCCTCCTCTCCCGGCCCGCTCCCCTGCCCGCCGGCGGACCGCCGCCGCACTCGCCGGCCGACCCGCCCCTGTGCTCCGCAGGCGCCCTCTCGGCGGAGCAGAAGGCGCGCAAGCGCAAGGCGGAGCTCAAGAACGGCCGCCTCGCCATGATTGGCATCATCTCCTTCATCACGGGCCACAACCTGCCCGGCTCCGTCCCCGCGCTGGACTCGTCCTTCTAGGCTGCCTCACCACCGTCTCGCTTGGCTGCCCCCTCGCCCTTGTGTCGCCGCGGCGCCCTCTGGTCTGTACGGGCAGCCCCAAAACATAATCAGTGATTTTGCCCCTGTTGTTTTTGTGTGTAGACATTTTACACACCCCTCTCCAAAGCTGCTCGCGGGCCGGATGAGGGGTCCTTCGCTGAGCCGAAAAAAAATCAAATCAGAAAACGAAGGCTATTTTAAAAATCATAAGAAGGCTAGCTCAAAAAAAAACAGTGAAGCTAGCTGAAAAAACAGAAGTGTGTGTCCGCCTTGCGTTTGTTTCATACATCGAGGGCTAACAAAAAAAACAGAAATACGTCACAACGCTATCAGTCCACAACAAGCAAGGTCCTCAAGCACTCGGGCACAGGCCGCCGTCGTCGCTCCACTGCCAAAGCCATGGAGCTTGGCACGAACATCGCACAGCACCTGCTCAATAACGTGCTCGTCTTGCTTGCCCTCTTTGTGGCGGACCGCGCCTTGATCGTTCCTCTTGTGGCAGCGGCCGCACCAAAACTCACCTCCAAGGATCTGACGGCGGTTCGCTGGTTCCTCGTGCACTCGATCGCCAACGCTGGGGTTTGCCTCACGGCCCTAACGTCTATGCGCGCAGTGCTGCTCGATCCCGTCCAGGCTTGCCTGAGTGGGCTCTAGCCCAAACGCTTCACTGACACTCGAGTCCGACGGATATGTCTATACACACATCCCCCCGACCCCGACCCCCCCGCCCAGGCCCTCGACGGGCGCGTCTACACGGACGCCTCCCTCTTTGGCTCCGCCAGCGCGTGGCCGCTCACCATCATCAACTCGGTTCACCTCTACCACATGGTCGGCGGTTTTGCGCTCACGGGCGCTGACTACTTCCACCACGGGCTCTTCATTCCGACGCTCGGCCTGCCCGGCCAGCTACTTCGGTGGGGACCGCTCGCCAACTGGCAGGCCTTCTTCATCAGCGGGCTGCCGGGCGGAGGTGTGTGGACACTCCCGAGTCACTTCGAGACACCTCCACGGCGATACCACAACCTCGCTCCCCCACCTCACTCCCTTGCCCCCACCCTCGACCCCTCCAGTCGACTACCTCCTGCTCGCCCTCGTCAAACTCGGCCGCCTCCCGCCGATGACCGAGAAGCGGGTGAACGCCAACCTCAACACCTGGCTGCGCGCGCCGGGCACGCCCGGCCTCTCTCCCCTTCGCGACCGCGCGAGGAGCCTTCCCCGAACCTTCTCGGTACCGTCCTGTAGGCATCCTCGTCGCGACTGTGCTGCTCTACCAGGCGCTGCTGCTCGGCAATCACGTCGTGCCGCTCTGGGCTGTGGGCCTGCAGCTCGTGCTGCCGGCGTACAACGCCCTCTACTTCAACAAGCAAGCTGTCGCAAATTACGCGGTCCGCCTCTCCCCCCTCTTCACCGCCTCCCACCCTGCTGCCGCCTCTCACTTCCCTGCAGCCTCCCACCCTGCGCTTCTCTCACCCGACCCGCCCCTCCTCTGCTCCACTCTCGCCCGCTCTCGCCCGCTCTCGGCACAGCGGCCGCCCTCATCGCCGCCTCCCCTCCCTGCCCAGGTCCACTACATGCTCGAGCTGCTCGGCCAGCGCGACCTCATCGAGCGGCGCGTCGAGCAGCGGACCAGCTACACGACCGGGCTCGAGGTGATGGCGTGGAAGGACTGCGCGTCCGGGAGGCCGCGGAGAGAGGCGTACCCGGTCGAGGGCCTGCGTGGAAACACGGCGGCGTGGAAGGAGGCGCTTGGTGTGCCGCAGCGGGGCTCATGACGCGGTTGTGGCCATGGGGCAGGCCTTGTACATAGCACCCCTCTTCGGCTTACTAACGTACTCTCGTACACGCTTAGAGGGCCGTGGGCGTAGTGAAGCTAGGCGGTCGCGATTGCTAGGCGCAGCGCGTGACGCGTGTGTGTGGTTATCTCGGCGCTGGGGTGTGAATCTTGCAAATTGCAGGTGCCGCGTGTGGTTTTACTGTCATCATCAATCTTATCACGCACGAAATCAAAATTTGCAGGTGCAGGCTGCAGCACATCTCTACGGGGTGTGGACCGTGAGTTGACCAGGGGTTGTGCGCCTGGCTCCTGCTCGGCTCCAGCCAGTAGACAAGTCTTGTCACTAACAGAGTAGAAGGGTCTGACCTCGGGGCCGATGTGACCAAGCGCTGGTAGCGTGGTTTTACCTCACACCCATGGTCTCACAGTGTGCCGGCAGTCGCCGAGCAGTGTCGCTCACACAAGCCGCAGCACAAGTGACTGAGGGCCAGTGAGGGCGAGCCCATCGCTGTCACAGCTGTGGTAGCCGCACAGTAGGCGAGGGTCGCCCCCCCTTGCCCCACCACTTTGTGTGTGTGGAGAAATCTACCTTACCTTACCTTACCTGCACAGTAGGCTGTGTCAGCTGTGCAGAGCGTGTGAGCAGCCGAGGAGCTGCTCTCCAGGCTTCTGACGCAAAGAGCTGCATGCCATCGAAGGCGCTGTCGAGGTTCGCCGAGCGCGGCGCAGGTTGGAGGACACCGTCACCGACGAGCGCGTTGGACTTTTCACTCCGGACAGAAAACGCGGCACAGCGGACGGTGCGGGGCGTGCCGCAAACTTAGCGGCGAGGCGCGGGACCGTCTGTGGCGAAGTGGGTCGCGTCCTCCGATTTCCTCAACTCACGGTCCGCTCCCTCTAGATCTACACCTGCATATCTACATCTCTATCACGCTGTCACTCCTTCTTCCAGCGTCGCACCCGGATCCTCGCCTGCTCGCCGTGACCTGCAAAGTGCTCATAGTCGCAAAGCCTGGAGCAGTACTCGCCAATCTCGACGGAGGCGGCCTTGTCGGTGATGTACTGGTAGGTGTGCGTCTTGATGAACTTTCCGACCCACAACCCTCCCGTGTAGCGGCCAGCGTGGTTGGTGGGAAGCGTGTGGTTGGTCCCGATCACCTTGTCGCCATAGGAAACGTTGGTCTCCTCCCCAAGGAAGAGCGCGCCGTAATTTCGCATGTTGTCGAGGAAGTAGCGCCAGTCGCGGTGCATTACCTGCACGTGCTCGGAGCAGATCTGCTCGGCGACCTCGAGCATCTGCGCGTCGTCCTCCACCACGATCACCTCACCGTAGTCGCGCCACGAGGCACTCGCCGTCTCCGCTGTCGGCAGCGTGAGCAGCTGACGCTCGACCTCGGCGCACGTCGCGTGCGCTAGCCGCTCGCTCGTGGTCACCATGACGGCCGGGCTATTGTACCCGTGCTCC
This sequence comes from Emiliania huxleyi CCMP1516, assembly GCF_000372725.1. Taxonomy (NCBI): domain Eukaryota; phylum Haptophyta; order Isochrysidales; family Noelaerhabdaceae; genus Emiliania; species Emiliania huxleyi. The sequence goes on from NW_005199770.1 coordinate 2,380,748, forward strand.
GCCTGGCCTAGCAAATCTGTGGCACACAGCTCGGCGTCCACCGAGTCGTCGCAAAGCAGGAGTGTTTCCGTCGGGCCGGCGATTAAATCGATCCCAACCTTGCCAAAGAGCTGCCGCTTCGCCTCCGCCACGTAGGCGTTGCCCGGGCCGACAACGAAGTCGACCGGCGCGAGCCGTTCGGTGCCGTGCACCGCCGCCCCGATGGCATGCACCCCGCCCATGATCCAGATCTCGTCAGCGCCCGCCATGTGCATGGCGGCGACAGTCAGTGTCGGCACCTCGCCCGTGCCGGGCATCGGAGGTGTGCACGCCACCACGCGGTCGCAGCCGGCAACCTTGGCGGTGAGCACGCTCATGTGGGCCGAGGCAATCATCGGGAACTTACCGCCTGGTAGGCGCAGGCGAGGCCACTCGAGTCAAAGCCCTGGCGGGGGCTCGCTAATTAGGCCAAGCGCACACAAGTCAAAGCCCTGGCGGGGTTGGGCTCGCTAATTAGGCCAAGCGCACACCAGGGACGTAGCACAGCACGTTGCGCATCGGCAAGTTCTTGTGGCCGAGAAAGACGCCGGGCTTCACTTCAGCTTCAATGTCGGAGAGCGACGCCCTCTGGAGCTCCGCAAAACGACGCACGTTGTCCTGTGCAAACGCAATATCCTCACGCTGCTGCGGTGATACGCCTGCCATGATCTGCTCGATGTCTGAGTTTGTCAACCGAAGGCTGGCTACATCTCATCAAAGCGGAATGGCCGTTGAGCTCGATGTCTCACAGGATGCCGCGCACGGCCTCGCGGACACTCTCCGCGCCCTCTCTCTCCACCTTGGCGTATACGCTGCTACCGAGCGGTGCCTCCTTCACATGCATTGGGTATGTGTGCTGCTGGGCAAGATCGTCAGCTGCTGAGGGTGGTGATCGGACCATACTTTGCATGTGTATGCGCTGTTGCGGCAACGATAGGCGTAGCGCAGGAGGGAGGGCGGCAAAACCCTGACCGATCGACGCTCGTGCCATCTGAGGCGACACTCGTGCCATCTGAGGCTTTGACCGCGCGGACGGCGCTAGGCACCTCACGCTGCGCCGCATGGGTCGCAGCAGCAACGCAATGTCTCTCGATCGTCCGTGATGCGGAGCGGCGATCAGGGGGACTGAAACTTCTGCCCGCCTGTCTTCTGCCCGCCTGTCGGCGAGGCGCGCGTCGGAGCCGACGTGCTGTGCACTCCAGAACCGACGTGCTGAGCCGCTCCATGTCATCCTCATCATCGGCTCCCACGGCGATTATCACAGGCGGCAGTGGTGACATTGGCGCTGCCGTGGCGGAGATGCTTGCGGGCAGCGGCTGGAATGTTGTCATCAATTATAGCCAGTCGCAGGAGAAGGCAGAGGCCGTGGCGGCAGTGTGCCGGGCGCACTGTGTTGGGCGAGATAATGCGCGCACGGTCCAGGGCAGCGTCGCAGAGGACGGCGACTGCCGCCGCATCGCTCAGCTGGCCATGGAGGTGACTGGCGTGCGCGTAGCATAGGCTCCGGCACCTCTCACACTTCCAGGTGTATGTGTATGGTGTATCACGTGGCAGGCACCCAAGTTGCCTCTCCTATCTTGCGCCAGGCGTTTGGCCGTATCGACGCGCTGGTCAACAATGCCGGCGCGACCAAGTTCTGCGCCCACGACGATCTCGAAGGGCTCTCTGCGGAGGACTTCCAGTCGCTATACGCCATCAACACAGTCGGGCCATTCCAGGTGACGCGCGCCTGTGTTCCCCACATGGCGGCCGGCAGCTCTGTGGTGAATGTGAGCTCCGTGGCAGGCAAGGCGGGCACCGGCTTGTGGACTAGATGCTGGATAACACGCCGCGCTGTCGTGCCTCGCGTACGATATCGCATTCACTCCGGACTTTGCGCATCTCAGGCTCGTCGATCGCATACGTGGCGTCCAAGGGCGCGCTAAACTCGCTGACGCTGAGCCTTGCGCGCGCTCTCGGACCCAAGGGGATCCGGGTCAACGCCGTCTGCCCCAGCGTGATTGAGGGCGAGTGGATGCGCCGGGGGATGGGCGAGGAGCGATTCGGCGCTTACTTTGACGAGTTCCGCATGCTTGCTCCGATGCGGCAGACAGTGCTAGATGCGGACTCGCCTAGGAGATTTGGAGACTAGGGCATGCAGCCTCGATGCGCGACAAGATCACCCGCTCGTCTCATCACGGCACAAATGACACGAACATGAGAGGGCTGTGAGAGAAATCCCCTCTGTCTCTCCTCGTAGGCAGACGATCCGGCCTGCGGACGTGGCGGAGGCCATCGTCCCGCTCCTCACCTCCAACGCAAAGGTGACGGGCCAGCTCCTCACAGTCGACGCGGGGCAGCAGCTCAACGTGCTGTCGCTACCTGCGGGTGTGCAGGCGAGCGCCAAGAATGGAGCCGCGCAATGAGTGAGCTATGAGGGGAGCAGCTGGAGAGGTGGGTTGGGCGGAGAGGAGGCTTCCCGTGAAGGCGGGGAGCATGGAGGCGAGGGAACGGAGGGATGTAAGGAGAGAAAGGGGGGGGGGGGAGGGGGCGAGAGGAATTCGCATCATAAAGTTGAAGCCAGCCAATGTGCCTTTGATCACCAGAATGGAATGGCCGTCATATGCACTACTGTTAGATACACTCTTCTCACATGACATGTACATGTATAGACTCGTATCTTTCTCAGAGTGTGCGCCCTTGCACATATGGCCTAGCCGTCGTGCGTCGACTTCTCTGTCGCTCCACAGTTTACTTTTCAAAGGCAAAAACGCCGGCGTACGCCCTCCCCTCACACTGACACTTCTCCCCTATTCCCAACTTTAGGTTGCGCACGTCTCCCAGCGAGCTAGGATCTCCGCTTTTTCTCCCCTAGTCATCCGCCCGCGCCGCGCGCCTCTATGGGCGACAAGTGCAGCCTCTGACGGTTCTATTGTCTATTCCCAAGGAGTGGTCGACGCCTCGCCTGAAGTCGGGTGAGCTCGCGCACTGCTTAGCCCTAGGAGAGGGGTGTGTGTGAGGTGGTGGAATGGTAAGGTTTCAGGCCACGGGGGTGGGGGGTTTGGGGGATGAGTCAGGAGCCAGCAGCCTTCCTACTGGTCCTGAGTTCACAGCTCCTCCGCCCGACGGGGTGGTCCCACTTGGATTCGGGCCCCGCTCCCTTTTCCTGCGCCTTGGTCTGTCCCTGTCATGTGTGTGTTGCGAGATGCAGAGCTCGTTAGCTGTAGCACAGAGCTGGTGGAGCACTGTCTGGTTAGGCTGGAGAGCTGTTAGGCTGGGGCACAGAGCTGGTTGGGCTGGAGCACAGAGCTGGTTAGGCTGCTGGTTAGGCTGGAGCACAGAGCTGGTTGGGCTGGAGCACAGAGCTGGTTAGGCTGGAGCAGAAAGCTGGTTAGGCTGGAGCGCGGGCGGCGGCGGCCGGCGAGGGCATCGCAAGCAGGCGGGAGGCGGCCGCGGGGCGTCGAGTGGCGCGATAGGAGGGTACCCGGTAGAGCCGTAGGCTGGCCGTGGGGGGGCGCCGCGTGGCCTCGGCAAATGAGTGAGTTTCAATGGTTTATGAGGGGCCAGTATTGTACGCATTGGTACATTGAGCCTGCGTGGCCTAGTTGGGGAGCAGCGTTCGTGTCGGGGACGTTTTGGTCGTTGGTTCGAGCTCAGCTGGTGCAGTTTGTAGTCGCGCAGCGACGCGGGCGCGGGTGCGCGGCAGCCTCGGCAACCGAGGCGACAGTGGCGAGCAGTGGCGAGCAGTGGGGCGAGCAGGGGCGAGCAGGGGCGAGAGCAGTGCGGCGCGCCTGAACTTTTTGTTGGGCTCGGTCCGTGGGCGTGTCAGGAGGCGGCCGGCCGGGAGAAACTCGTTAAAACTCTCCCGCGCCGCGGCCCACCTGCTGCTGCAGCGTGCACAGGTGGTGGGAGTGTCACGGAGGCGGCCATTGGCGCGCGCTCCTTGTCTACGTGGGTCCGAGGTTTTTTCTCGCTGCACCCCCAAGTAACCTAAAGCCCTTCCGTTCCTCCCCCTCTCAACCCAAAGCGGGTATCTGCTAATCTCCCTCCGCGCCCCCCCCGCTCCCTCGCGGACGCCGCCCGCCAAGTTCACCACTTCTTGCCTGCGTAGGCCTTGCCCGGGCGCGGCGACACGGGCGGGGACTTCGCTTCCGAAAGTGGCGAGGGCGCGATCAGGCCGACCTTCTCGAAGTGCTTGACCTTGTCCCGGAGGCGGGGCGACTCGCACACCTCGGGCCCACCCTCCCGCCTCGGGGGCGCCGCGACAAACTTGTCGACCCGCGGCGGCGGCTTGGACGGCGGGGCAGCCGGAGGGGCGGAGGGGCCATCAGACCCGGGGCCGCCGAAGGGTCGATCCTGTGGCGCGGGGAGGTCGGGAGGAGGGGGCGGCTCTCGGGATGCGGAGGGGTGCGCGGCAAACTCTCGGCCATCTCTCGGCCATCTCTCGGCCATCTCTCGGCCACCTCTCGGCCATCTCTCGGCCATCTCTCGGCCATCTCTCGGCCATCTCTCGGCCATCTCTCGGCCATCTCTTAGCCATCTCTCGGCCATCTCTCGGCCATCTCTCGGCCAACTCTCGGCCATCTCTCGGCCAACTCTCGGCCAACTCTCGGCGTCTCGCTCCTTTGGCTTGCCGCGCGGGCTCACGAGCGGCGCGAGCTGGTCGTTCACCCGCTTCTCCTGCGCCGACGTCTCCTCGACGACCCTTTGCTCCGCGTCGGCGTAGTCGGAGACGGACGTGCGAAGCACCGACTTCATGCGCGGCGAGTGCATGAAGATGGCGCCCTCGTCGAGGTACTCTCCCGTCTCGATCGCCTTCGGCGGAGGTCAGGTAAGGCTAGATACGGCAAGGTAAACTTCTCCACACACACGAGGTGGTGGGGCAAAGGGGGAAGCAACCGGAGAGAGGCAGCCGAGCTCTCGCCGAGATGCGGCCGAGAGATCGCGGACGCGCCCGCCGCTCTCTACCGCCCCTGTTGAGCTACGTCTCATGTCGCTAGTCGCTTGGGCGAGTGGAGAGGGGTCCGATCTTGGCATGCTGGCTGCCTACGCACTACCAGGCGCACTACCCGCCTACTCGACCGCCTTTTGCATCCGCGGCGACGTCGGCATCCGCGGAGACTTTGGCCCCTCGCCGCCTGCTCACACCGGAGAGCTGTGAAGAGAACGCTGTCCACCCGCCAGGCTGCGTCGGACGGGGAGGCGAGCAGCGCCGCCGCCGGCCGCGGCCTCGCTGGCGGGGGCCTTTAAGCCGCCGAGCGACAGCTTCGGGACGGGCTTGCCCGCCGGCGTGCCGCCCGGCTTCGCCGCCTCCGCCGCGCGCTCAAGGCCGCTCAGCCGCAGGTTCTTGGGCGCCTCCTCGGGCGACGCAGGGGAGGCGGTGCCGGCGGCGGCGGGCGGGGGAGTCGCGTCGTCGTCGTCTCCACCGCCTGAGAGCGTGGTGTAGCAGTGGTGAGTGCTCCAACGTCCGGAGCAGGCGGACATCGCTTCCA
>NW_005199770.1:2386336-2389445 GCF_000372725.1 Emiliania huxleyi CCMP1516
GTTCCCTTTTTTGAAAATGGGGGGGGCTTAGGATTACCCAGGGGGCTCTTCCCCCTTTTTTGACCCCCCTTTTTTTTTCGGGGGGGGGGTGGGGTTCCCGGGAAATTTTGGCCCCCTGCCGCTTTTTCCCCCGGGAAAATTGGGAAAAAAACCCTTTCCCCCCCCCCGGTTTTTTTTGAGGGGGAGGGAAAAAAGGCCCCCCCCGGCCGGGGCCTTTTTGGGGGGGGCTTTTAAACCCCCGGGAGAAAATTTTGGGAGGGGGTTTCCCCCGGGGGTGCCCCCCGGTTTTCCCCCTTTCCCGGGGGGTTAAAGGGCGTTTAGCCGCAGGTTTTTGGGGCCCCCCTCGGGGCACCCAGGGGAAGGGGTCCCCGGGGCGCCGGGGGGGGGAATCCCTTTTTTTTTTTTTCCCCCCCCAAAAAAGGGGGGTAACCAAGGGGGAATTCTCCAAATTCGGGGGGGGGGGGGAATTTTTTTCAGCCCCCCCCCCCCCCCCCCAGCATGGGGGGGGAGTAGAAGCCCCCCCCCCCCCCCCCTCCTTCTGGAAGCGATGTCCGCCTGCTCCCGCGCGGCAAGACAGCTGAGTGCAGAGAGCGGGGGTGCGAGTGCTCTCGGGCGCGGGGTGGAATACAGGAGTCCGTCGTCTCTTCCGCGTCTAGGGCCCGCCGCCGAAGAAGCTCGAGAACCACCCGCCCTTGCTCTTGGGCGGCGGCTTGCTCTCGGCGGCGGCGGCGGCGGCGGCGGCGGCCCCCGCCACGCCGACGACCTCGGGCGCGGGGGCGTCGCCCGCCTCCTCCTAGAGAGGGAGATATGGCGAGATGTGGGGAGGTGTGGGGAGATGTGGCCTCCCGCCTCCGACTCGAGACCCTCTAGAGAGGGAGAGCCAGAGGGAGAGCCATAGGGAGAGAGGGAGGGGGATGGGGAAGCGAGACTCGTCGGATCTCGTCGAATCTCGTCTCCGCAATCTCGTCGAGTCTCGTCTCTCCTCTCGCACGCCTCGGAGGCGGAGGTCGCGTCGGAGTCGTAGGACGACCGCCCCTCCACCTGTTCACAGCCAGAGAGGGGTGTGAAGAGACGCTGTTTCACCGCTGTCGCAGGACGACCGCCCCTCCACCGACGACTGGAAGGAGTCGCGGCGCGAGGAGTCGGCGTCGTTGATCATCAGCTCCGACTCGCGCCGCTGCGTCTCCACCTGTGCGGAGGGGTGGGGAGGCGTGGGGAGATGTGGGGAGACCATCAGCGCCGACGTCGCGCCGCTGCGTCTCCACCCACAGCCGCGCCGACTGGAGCATTTCCGACTCGCCGACAATCGCGCCGCTCGGCGTGTACTCGCCGCCGCCGTGCGAGCCGCCGGCCGCCTTGGCCGCCTCGATCTTCTGCACGGACGTCAGGCGGTGCGGCTCCGTCTTTCCCGTCTTCGCCCCCGAAGGAGGGCCTGGAGGGGGGGAGAGGTAGTACGGGGAGATGTGGGGAGATGTGGGGAGATGTGGGGAGATGTTGGACAGTGTGGCCCCCCGCCTCCGACTCCTAGCGAGGGAGAGAGGGCGAGAGAGGGAGAGAGAGGGAGAGAGAGGGAGAGAGAGAGATGGCGAGAGATGGCGAGAGAGGGCGAGAGATGGCGAGACGTCACCGGCGTCCGACCCGTAGCTCGTGTGGACAGGCGGCGGCGGCGCGCCGGCGGCGCGGGCGGCGCGATCCTAAGGTCAGGGCAGGCGTTCACACTTCCACACACACACACACGAGGTGGTGGGGCAAGGGCCAGGCTGGTCCCTCGCGACTCCACGTCTAGAAGACACACAGGAGCCGCACCGGCATCCAAAGTGCAAGGCCGTGTGCGTGTGTGTGCGTGCGTGTGTGCGTGTGCGTGCGGCGGTCCTTTTCATTTGCTTGGACCGCCGCCAGAAGCCCGGCGGGAGTCGCGTTGGCAGGCGGCGACGCGGCCTCCGAGCGCGCCGAGTCGTCCGACGCGTACGCGGTCTGGATGTGCTCGGTGCGTGCAACCTCGCGCGAGCGGGGGGTGAGGCCGAGGCGCTGGAGGAGGCCGCCGGCGCCGTACACCTGTGGCACAAGAGCGCGCGCGCCGTCTGCTGCTACACGGATGCTGCTGCGCCTGTGCTGTCTCTCGGCGATCTCTCGGCCATCTCTCGGCCACCTCTCGGCCACCTCCCGGCCACCTCTCGGCCATCTCTCGGCCACCTCTCGGCCATCTCTCGGCCATCTCTCGGCCATCTCTCAGCCATCTCTCGGCCACCTCCCGGCCACCTCTCGGCCATCTCTCGGCCATCTCTCAGCCATCTCTCGGCCACCTCCCGGCCACCTCTCGGCCATCTCTCGGCCACCTCTCGGCCACCTCTCGGCCACCTCTCGGCCATCTCTCGGCAACCTCTCGGCCACCTCTCGGCCACCTCTCGGCCACCTCTCGGCCACCTCTCGGCCATCTCTCGGCCATCTCTCGGCCACCTCTCGGCCACCTCTCGGCCACCTCTCGGCCATCTCTCGGCCACCTCCCGGCCACCTCTCGGCCACCTCTCGGCCACCTCTCGGCCACCTCTCGGCCACCTCTCGGCCACCTCTCGGCCATCTCTCGGCCACCTCCCGGCCATCTCTCGGCCACCTCCCGGCCATCTCTCGGCCATCTCTCTCGGCGATCTCTCGGCGCTCTCTTGGTCGACGGGTCGGGTGCGGTCGAGCAGTAGGGGGAGGGGGCGGGTCGAGTGGGCTCTGAGCGATCGTAGCGACCGTCGCACGCCTGCTCCTTTGCATCCTGCTCCTCCTGCACCGCGGAGATGCGCGCGACGTACTTTTCAAACGCGGCCTCGGAGTCGTCCGAGCGCGCCGAGTCGACCACGGCCGAGTCGCGGCGGGAGGAGACTTGGGAGGAGCGGAGGGAGGCGTTGGCGGAGGCGATGGCGGAGGCGGAGGCGGAGGCGTTGGTGGAGGAGCGAGCGGAGGCGTCGTTTGCGGCAGCGGCGTCGGGCCTGGGGGGGGGGGGGGGGGGGGCAAGGAAAAAAGGGTTTTGGGAGTGGGTGTTTCTTAAGGGGGGGGGGGGGGGGCCAAGAAAAAACTTAGGGGGTAAAAAATGGGGAGGGGCCCCCCTTAAAAGGGGGATTTT
>NW_005199770.1:2389545-2390411 GCF_000372725.1 Emiliania huxleyi CCMP1516
TGGGCGCGGAGCAGGGCATAGCAGGCGGCCCGCACCGGAGCGAGGACTCTCCTGGCCCACGGCGCGCCGAGCGCGGCGCTCAGCCGGAGGAGGAGGACTGCGACCACGCCATGCGCAGTCGCCAGCGCCCTGAGCGCTGGCGAGGGCGACGCGGCGGGCAGGGCGGAGAGCATGGACACGTAAGCGTCGGAGAGGCCGAGCTCCACGGCTCCTTGGACGATGAGCTCCTTGTACCGCGCGCTCGGCGGGGCGTCTCGCCGCAGGCGCATCCACGGCGCCGCGCGCAGCGTGACCGCCTGGACGATGGTCCCGTCCACGCTCACGGGCACGCTCACCTCTTCGTAGCCGGGCCGTTCCATGCCGCCGCCCTCGCTCTGCCACAGCGCCTCGTAGCCGTCGCGCGTGAGCGTGTAGAGGGCGCCCTCGCACACCTCGCCCGGGCTGGGCTCGATCGAAGCCATCGAAGGCTCGAGGGGCGGAAACATGCGCATATTGAACGCCAGCCGGTGGTCGGGCACTACCCCGGCGGTGCATGCGATCACGCCCGTCTCGCCTCGCTTATCCATCTTTGAGCGCAGCAGGTTTGAGCCAAACGCAAAGTACCGCACGACGCCGCCACTCGAGACGCCTTCGGGAAGTGCTCGCGGGCTGGCGCTGAGGCCGAGCCCGGACAGCTGCAGCGGGAGCATATGCAAGCCGCAAACCAGGCTTCTCCAAGCACTCCGCGCATAACTTTTTTCTTTTTTTCCTTCCGGTGACAGTTCTTCACCTTCCTGTTGGTCGGACTGTGTTTCCCCTTTCGCCTTCCTATCAATCAATCAATACATACATCACACTCGTCTGACTAAGCGACAAGAGAAAAGAAA
>NW_005199770.1:2390511-2393047 GCF_000372725.1 Emiliania huxleyi CCMP1516
GTCCCGAGAGAGGAGGCCGCGGCCCGGCTCGCTCCGCCGCCTTTGCCGCAGCGATCTGGTCAACGTACGCCTGCGGAGGGGGTCGGGGGGGAGGGTGTGTGGCGAAGGGTGGGGAAGCGGGGCGGAGGCGGGAGGGAGGCGTGGGGGGGAGAGTCAAGGGCGTTGTTGGGGGCTGGCGGCGCGATGACGGTTCGTGTGTATATGCTGCTCCGCTCCCACCGCAACCGCCGAACCGCGCTGCAGTGTCCACGGTCACCAGAAGGAGGGAGAAAGAGGTGGTGCGCGCGCGCCTCAAACGAGTCGACAGAGTCGCGCTCGGAGGCTGCCTGGTGCCCCGCCCCGCCCTCCGCCTCCAAGACGCCCGGCGGCACCGGCGAGCCCACCGCGGCGGCGCGCGCCCTGTTTAGGGCGTCGGGCGACGCGCCCTCTTGGTTGCTTTGCGTGGCGCGCCAGCGCGCCGCGCCTCCCTTTGGCGGTGGCGACTTCGAGATGTCCTCCTCAACCTCGAACTCCTGAGAGCGCCTGCTGCTGTCGTCCACGTAGAGACCGGACGAGCGGCGGCCCGCGGCTGGCTTCTTGGACTTCTTGCCGGGCGACCGCGCAGATCCGACGGAGGAGCCGCCGGGCACGGTGGACTCCAGCGACGGAGACTTTGAGTTCGTGCAGCCCATCGCCGCGAGAAGCTAGAAGCGAGCGAATCCGTCCGGGTTTTTGCAACACTTCGCGGGCGCAGCGGCGTCTTTTAAAAAAAGAATTTTTAGGGGCCAGTGCACACCGGGCCTCGCCACCTCGGCGGACACCAGGGCTCAGTGTCCAAGAAGATCGAGGCGTGGGCGCCGGGGCAGTCAAGAGAGTGCCTGATGCTCAGATTCCCGGCACAAGAATAAAAAACGCGTGGCCGGTCCTTAACCCGCCGCCATTCCCTGCTCTCTCCTCTCTCTACCTCGCCGGCGCGCGCCGGCGCGCGCTGGGCGGCCCGAACCGCACCCAGCCCTCCCTGCCGCACGCGCGCAGCACGAGGCGCGCGGACGCGCCAAGCGCGGCGGTGGGCAGCAGGATGGCCGCCATCGCAGCCTCAGAGGTAAAGCCAACCAGCGTGGCGCTCGCCGAGCGGGCGGCACCGCGCTGCGCCTCGGCGCGGGAGGACGCCTGGGCGCGGAGCAGGGCATAGCAGGCGGCCCGCACCGGAGCGAGGACTCTCCTGGCCCACGGCGCGCCGAGCGCGGCGCTCAGCCGGAGGAGGAGGACTGCGACCACGCCATGCGCAGTCGCCAGCGCCCTGAGCGCTGGCGAGGGCGACGCGGCGGGCAGGGCGGAGAGCATGGACACGTAAGCGTCGGAGAGGCCGAGCTCCACGGCTCCTTGGACGATGAGCTCCTTGTACCGCGCGCTCGGCGGGGCGTCTCGCCGCAGGCGCATCCACGGCGCCGCGCGCAGCGTGACCGCCTGGACGATGGTCCCGTCCACGCTCACGGGCACGCTCACCTCTTCGTAGCCGGGCCGTTCCATGCCGCCGCCCTCGCTCTGCCACAGCGCCTCGTAGCCGTCGCGCGTGAGCGTGTAGAGGGCGCCCTCGCACACCTCGCCCGGGCTGGGCTCGATCGAAGCCATCGAAGGCTCGAGGGGCGGAAACATGCGCATATTGAACGCCAGCCGGTGGTCGGGCACTACCCCGGCGGTGCATGCGATCACGCCCGTCTCGCCTCGCTTATCCATCTTTGAGCGCAGCAGGTTTGAGCCAAACGCAAAGTACCGCACGACGCCGCCACTCGAGACGCCTTCGGGAAGTGCTCGCGGGCTGGCGCTGAGGCCGAGCCCGGACAGCTGCAGCGGGAGCATATGCAAGCCGCAAACCAGGCTCTCCAAGCACTCCGCCCGACACTTTTTTCTTTTTTTTTCCTTCCGGTGACAGTTCTTCACCTTCCTGTTGGTCGGACTGTGTTTCCCCTTTCGCCTTCCTATCAATCAATCAATACATACATCACACTCGTCTGACTAAGCGACAAGAGAAAAGAAATTTCTCGCAAAGAACCAAGTAAGTACCAAGAGAGAGAGGACCACCAAAGCGAGATAGATCACCCGAGAGCAGCTGAGTCTGCCTCTGGCCTCGCCTCCCTCTCCTTCAGGCATTCGTGGCATCCTATGGGCCGAGATCTAGGCATCCCAGCCATCCTTAGGCTTAGCACGGATGGCTGTGAAACAGGGAGCGCAGCCATCCCAGGTGTGCACATTTCGAGGTTACATTGTAGCCCTCCCGGAGGGCGGGGGGCGCACTAACTAACAGACAAACAAAAGAATTCGCGTACGAAAAAGAAAGAAGCGCGCATCTCTCTCTCTCTCTCTCTCTCTCTCTCTCCCTCCCTCCCTCCCTCCCTCTCTCTCTCTCTCTCTCTCTCTCTCTCGCTCTCTCTCTCTCGCTCGCTCGATCGCTCGCTCTCCCTCACTCCCACAATAAAACTCCCTCTCTCTGTCCCCAAATGACTGCACTCCAAGTGCCCGAGTGCTCTCAGATACAGCACGGTTCGATTAAAATGCG
>NW_005199770.1:2393147-2408441 GCF_000372725.1 Emiliania huxleyi CCMP1516
CGGAATCTGAGCGTGAGGGAATCTGAGCGTGAGGGAACCTGGGCAGTGCCGCGTAGTGCGGCGTGCGCGCGGGCGTGCGCGCGGGCGTGCGCGGGCGTGCGCGGGCGTGTGCGCGCGCGCGTGCGCGCGGCATGCGCGGCCAGGGCGCAGGCAAGTGCCTGAGGGTATGGGGGTGGGCGCCACCCTGGGGCCTGGGGCTACCCATACGCCATAGCATCGTCGGCTCAGTGAAGAAGAGCCACCAACAGCGATAAACATGCGTGCTCCTGCGCGTGCACACGAGCCGTGTGTCGGCTCTGATTTCGCATGTCATCCCGTAATTCGTAAAAGGATCTCTCGTGCGTCCTCGAGTTAGACATTGGGTTCCAATTGCTCCACGGCGCGAACCACAGGGGTGCGTCGGTCCCAACGAGGGGCTATCTCGATATGGCTCCATCGCGGGTGCGGTCGGGCGCGCTAGCCGTGCCGGCCGATGCCACGGCGCGCACAGCGCTGCTTCTTTTGGCGGCGCGCGGTGCCGCCGCCGTCGAACCCCTTCACGCTCACATGAACTTCCCGAACGAGGACCCGTGGCCGCCGCCGACCCCGCCAAGCCCCCCGCCCCCGCCGCACCCTCCGGGACATTCCCATGGCGAGCGTGGCTTCTTCAGCGATTCCTCCGCTGCGGCGCAGCAGGACCCCCACCTGTCCTTTGCGCACGGCGGCAAGGCTGATTTCCGGGGCAAGGACGGCCGCTTCTTCAACTTCCTCTCCGTCCCGGGCCTCGCTGTCAACATCAAGACGGAGGACTGCACCTTCTCGCCGAACGGTGGCAGGCTGACCGTGGACGGCTCATTCATCACCGAGGCGCACATTGTGGCGCTGGTGGGTGGCGCAAAGCGGAAGTGGGCAAACGTGTCCTTTTGGGCGTCGGAGCTCAACCAGCAGAACTGGGGCTGGCGCCTCGTCAATGGCACATGCGGCGGGCATGCCTTTAAACTCGGCAGCGGCGGATGGAGGAGATGCGAGGAGCTCGTCATCTCGGTCGACCACGCGAGCGCCGCCTTTGTGCTTGGCAACTGGTCCGTCAGCGTGCAGGGCAACTTTGTGTTTGGCCTCGTGCGCGGCCCGGCGCACCGGCTGGACGTCGTCCTGTCGTCGGAGGGCGACGCCGCGGCGCGCGCGCTGCCGCACGGCGTCATCGGCCAGTCCTTCTCGTCCCCGCTTCCGCGCAACGGCAAGGTGGATGACTACCCTCCCTCTGGCCACCTGACAACCTCCGCGCAAGCCGAGGGGGCGATCGAGGGCTCCGCCGACCTGTACGAGGTTGCCAGCGCGCACGCCACCGAGTTCCGCTTCTCGCGCTTCGAAGGGAAGCTGCTGTCGTCGCCGAGCCCCGCCCTCATGATGGAGGGCACGAAGGCATCCTCGACCGAGCGCGGCGCGTGAGCGAGTGAGGCTCAGCTCCCCCTCGCGGTCCGGTCCGATCGCGCGATCGGCGTGTCTAGTGCGACGGCCAGGCCGGTTGGGGTGGTAGGATCAAGGATGGGTGGGTGGCTCGAAGCGAACTTCACGTGATGGGGGGGTGCTGAGCGACTTGTCTGAGAAACAGCCGCAATCTAAAGATATAAGGGCCCCGCGTTGTCCGCCGTTTATCCGCGTGACCCCCAGAACTCGCGGACCCGAGGAGTCTCGAGCTTCAGCTGGCGATCCATCATGCCGCTCTCGGCACCGCAGCAGCGCGAGCGCCGCGCCGCACAGCGCGCTGCCGAGGCTCAGGACGCGGCTCGCGGGCAGCGCAACCGCCCGGCGCCGAGCCGGTGCTAGGCCGCCTCCGCTGCGCCTGCTTCCTTGCGCGCCGCTGGACGTCGGCCGAGAAGACCGCTTCCCTCTGGGGACCCGACTCCGCGAAGATCGCGCGCGCGTCGTGAGTGGCGGCGCGCGCGCGATCTCCGTTCCCGGGCACGCCGGTCGCAGTGGCATGGGCTCCCAGGCTCAAAAGCGCTCCCGTCAACAGCGAGCGAGCGCCGCCGCTGCTCCTCCTCCCGCCGCCGCTCACCGAGACTCGGTGCCGCCGTTCGCCGCCGCCGCCGCCGCCGCCGCCGCCGCCGCCTCGCGCCTCGCCTCCGTCACCGCCGCCCTCCATCTCGCAGCGGCGCGTCCCTCTGATGGCGCGGGCGCCTCGCTCACCGGCGCCTCGCCGCCGCCCCCCCCCCTTCTTGCGCCGCTCCGCTCGTGGCCGCCGCCTCCCCTGTCAATCCCGCCGCCTCCCCTGTCATCCCGCCGCCCGCACCACCGCCGCCACCGCCTCGCGCCTCGCCGCCGCCGCCACCGACCGCCCTCCCCTGTGCCGCTGAGCGCGGTGCAGGGGGCGAGCCCCCGCTGCGCAGCCTCACCGCAGTGCACTGCGCTCTCACGCGCCCCTGACGATTAGTGAGGAGGTGGTGTTGCACAGCATGGAGCTCGGCGAGCGTTTAGCGAGCCCCTCAGCTAGTAGCCAATACAGCATGTCAGGGTGGTAGGATCAAGGATGGGTGGGTGGCTCGAAGCGAACTTCACGTGATGGGGGGGTGCTGAGCGACTTGTCTGAGAAACAGCCGCAATAGCCAATACAGCATGTCACGTCTCGCCGCCAACGCCGCCATGCGCCATGCGCCAATCCGCCCGACTCGTGCGATATGGATGGTAGGACGGCGCACGCCGCTAGCGCTACCACACAGGGATTTTAAGGAGAGGAGTGTGGTGCTAGCCGTCGCCCACCCTTGGACGGCCCCCTGGTTTTCTTACTTTGATGCTGTTCTTAACGGAGTCGCTTAGGCGGCTCCGGTGGTGTGCCGGTGTGTACCAGTCCGCGCCAGTGCGCCCTTGTCGTGCCAGTGTGCTGTGAGGCTGTGAGAGAGGCGGTTGCAAGTGCGGTTGCTCTCGAAGAATAATTACTTTTCCAACTGCCAAGTGTTGCCGCGCGCGCGTGTACAGCTGTATCTGAAGCGAAGCGCACTACTTTTTGCACAGTTGGCATTGCGACAGCCGATGCAGCACATTTACTCCGCAGTGGTTACTGCACACAGTACAGGCCCCTGTTGTCATACCAACGGGGACACCGCTCACCGGCCGTGGGCATGTCGCGTCCTTCCACACGAACCCCCGTCCGACCTCTCGCTCGAGAGAACGCTCGCCTGTCCCACACACCCTTCGATGGTACTCACCTCACAGCCCCGCGGCCTGGAGCTTCACGAGCAGATCGCGCATGATGCTTGTGGGCGACGCGATGCCCCAGTAGACTTGGATCTCGATCAGATCCGGCCGCGGCGGATCCGCCGGGTAGAAGTAGCCGTCGCGGCACGACGCGCCATCGAGGTTGGGCGTCGCGCAGCTCGTCGCGATCGCGACTCCACCGCCACCCGATCCAGAGGAGTCATACGAGGGGCGCACGCCCTCGCACGAGTTGAATAGACCGTTGCAGCTCGCTGCAACCTGCACGATGTCCACCGCCGGCTGACGCACGGTTGTCAACAGCCCCGGCGCGATGAAGGGCACCATGCAGCCGATGTCCCACTGAATGCGGGAGGTGCCAGCTTCGTTGTACTCGCCGATGCCGTACGGTTGCAGATCCGGGTTGGCCAGGAAGCGGGTGTAGATTGCGTCAGAGACGGGGCCACGCCCGGAGAGCCACGCTTCAACCTCGGGGCGAGACAGCTGGAGGTCCATGAGGGACGGGAAGCCCGGCGCGTAAATGAGCGGCACTCCCGACCCGAACAGCACGCGCAGGGCAAGGGGGTCGGAGCCCGCGTTGAACGACCCCGTCGCAGCGTGGGTTTCATCGTCCGACGGCCAGGCGCCGTCCCACACGACGATGATTTTTTGAACGAGGTCCGGCGCCTGCAGCAGCGCCGCTGCGATGTTGGTCGGTGCGCCGATGCACACCACGTACAGCGGGTCGTTTGCAGGGTCGGTCACCGCGCGACCACGGGCGATCAGGTCGCTGACCGCGTCGCTCTCAAGCGGCACACTCGGGTCACTCCCGGTGAGGTAGGCGGTCGATCCGGCGAGGATTGGCGTGTCGGCGAGTGCGGCGATCTCCTCGGCGTCATCGCCGCCCGCCTGCGCGAGCAGACCGACGAGGCGCTGCGTGGAGGCGAGGCTCTCGGCGATGCTGCGCTCCGGGCACCAGATCGCATGGTTGTCCGTCTCAACCCACGTCTGAGGCGTGAAGCCATTCAGGCGCATGTTATCGAGCGTCGTCTGGTAGACGGCGAGGAAGGCCGCCTCGAGGCCGCTCACCTCCTCCTCGGGCTTCTGCTCAATCTTGTACGCGATCACCTTGAGCACGGTTTGCCACCGGAACGAAAAGGGCTCAATGTAGATGGCCTCAACGGACAGCGACGGCGCGTCGCCCACGCTGCCGAGCAAGGCCCAGATGACGGCGGGCCAGTCGTCAAACTCATTGTCGAGATCGGTGGTGATCACCACGCGAGGCGGCGTAAGGAAGTTGACCCCATCGGCCTGCACGGGCAGGATCGAGCCGCTGCCCCTCACGTCGGTCAGCGTACTGACATTGAATTCGGGCAGCGGGAACTCGGACCACAGCGGCAGCGCCGGGCCAGCAGCGGTCAGCGCGTCGTCGATGAGGGCACCATTGGCGAACTGCGTCCGAGCCCACGAGGGGCACGGCTCGAGCGCCAGCTCGGCGGCGGGCGTGGACGAGGGCGGCACTGGGATGGGGTCGCCCGTGATGGGCCTGTCGGCCCAGGGGCTCACTTCCACCACCCTGACCCCGCCCACGGTCTCGGCAGTGATGGCCCACGTCGCGACAGCCACGATGACCATCGCAGGGATGCCGACGAGCAGGGCCGTCTTGAGATCACGATACGGACTCCTCGAGGCGGTGCGCAAGTCTACGGCGGCAGGCATCGCCCCCGAGCTCGCGGCTGGTGGAGGCGCTGCTGAGCCTGCAGACGATGCGCAGCTGAGCTCCACCTGCGCGGCCCCCGCCTCCGCCGTCGACGGCTCGCGCATGGCCGTCGTCGGCCGCGAGGCCTTGGCTCCCACGAAGTGTCCGCGTCGCCCGAGTCTTATTCAGGCGCCCGCCGCATTTTAATCGAACCGTGCTGTATCTGAGAGCACTCGGGCACTTGGAGTGCAGTCATTTGCCGCCCAGGAGAGCGATTTTTCTTCTTCTTCTTCTCGAGATTTTTATTATCTGAAACCCAACAAGAAATGACACCCTCACAGTGTCGCTCCTGTGCACCACGGCACGTCCACGCATTCGCCGAGCCGGCCGGAAGTCTTACAAGGAGATGTGCGCCCTGCCCCGCCGCACTCACAACGAGGACAAACTTCTTTCTTCTTTTCACCGGGGGATCCACTACATGCGCAGGTAAGGAAGGCCGCGAAGGCCGCGCGTTCGCATTTTGCTCGATGTTGTCCAAGGTGTTGCCAACCCGCAAGGTGTTGCCAAGGCGAGCCGCCGCAGTGTCCGGCAAAAGTAGTGGCGAGAGACTGCTCGTCCGGTTTGCCGGCGAGAAGCGCTATCATCGCCGCGTCGTGAGTGTGCACGCCTCTTTCCTCTCCGTTCGTGCAAAGGGCGGCCGGCTGCTTCTCTCCGTCCCTCTCGAGGGCGCGGCGGTGTTCGTGCAGCTCTCGCGGCTCAAGTGCGTCATCCAGGCCTCGTCCGGCTCAGAGGTCGAGCTCAAGCCCGGCAGCGCCTCCTCGCTCGAAATGTGGCGGAGCCGCCTCCTCTCGGGAAGCGAGCCACGGCCACGGCCGCAGCCGTCGGGCGCGGGGCCCGCACCGTCGACGTCGGAAGCGCACGATGAGGCGGCGCGCGCGCCGAGCTTCCACTTGCGAGCCGCGGCGGCGGCGCAGGCAGAGGCGGCGGCGCAGGCAGAGGCAGAGGCGGCGGCCAAGGCGGAGGCCGCGACGGCGGCAAAGGCGGAGGCCGCCGCCGCGGCAGAGGAGTGGCGGCGGCAGCGGCAGGCGAGCGTGGCGGCGGCGGCGGCGGCCGAGGTGGCGGCGGAGGAGGTGGAGGCGGCAGCCGCGGCGGCGGCGGCGGAGGCGCAGGCCAAGGCGCAGGCGGCGGCGGCAGAGGCGAAAGCGGCAGAGGCGGCAGAAGCCGAGGCAAAAGCGGCAGAGGCGGCAGCAGCTGAGGCGGCGGAGGCGGAGGCGGCCTATGCGATAGCGGAGGCGGCGGTCGCGGCCGAGGCGGCGCGGTTTGGAGACCTAGATGCGGAGATCTCCAAAGGATTCCGAGACACTTCCGAGACACTTCCGAGACACTTCCGAGACACTTCCGAGAGACACCTACCTCCATGGACACACCGACCGTCGGGGGCAGGGAGGCGCGACGGACTCTCGAGAGGACACGCACGTTCAGCTGCACTCGGCTGCATTCCGGTGCACTCACGGGATTCGTAGCCCGTGCATTCGCGCGATGCTCCGAATGGAAGGGCTCGGTTCGCAGTCCTCCCGCCCCGACTTCCTCCCGCCCCGACGTTTGCGTGTTCCCGACGTAGGCTTGAGGCAGCCGGCCGTGAGGCGGCGGCGCGGCTGGCGGCGGCGGCGGAGGAGGCGCGGGGCTTCTCTCGCTCGGCGGAGGCGAGGGAGGCGGAGAGGGCGGCCGCGGCGGCGGCAGCGGCTGCGGAGGAGGCGGCGGAGGGGGCAGCGGCAGGAGGCGGAGGAGGGGGCTGCGGTGGGGGCGGCGGAGGGGGCGGCGGATGGTGCGGGCGAGGGGAGCGGTGCGGCGCGGTGCGACGCCAGCAAGCTTGGCATCTCTGCAGACTGCACGGCGGAGTCGCTCTGCGCGCGTGGCGGCTCGCCTTTAGCACCGAGGTGGACGGTTGTTCGCTGCAGGCGGCCCGCCACGGGGGTGGTAGCTAGCATCCTGCGCCCCCCTGCTCTTGCCCCTCTGGCCCCTCCTCGCCCTCCTCGCCCTGCCGCAGTTTGCAGCTCTCCCCGTGCACTCGCACTCGCACTCGCCGTGTCTGCCTCCTCCCTCGCCTCCCCCCTCCGTCATCTCCTCCTCCCTCACCTCCTCCCTCCCTCACCTCCTCCCTCCCTCACCTCCTCCCTCCCTCACCTCCTCTCCTCCCCCCCTCACCCCTCCCCCCTCACCCCCCCCTAACCCCCCCCCCCCCCCACCCACCCACCCACCTCCTCGTCCCTTAGACGCTGCTTCGCCGGCTCGAGGGGAGCGAGGTACACCTGCTACTGCTGCGCGCCGACTCCCAGCTTCCCTCTTCCTGACGCCGGCTGTTCTGTCTTGCAGGACCACCTGCTGCTGCTGCGCGACGCCGGCGGAGCGACGTTTGGCGCCTTTGTGGCCGGCGAGTGGCGGAGCGGCGCCGCCAGCTACTTTGGCAACGGCGAGGCGTTCCTCTTTGCTTGGGCGGCCGGCGGGGAGGGGGGCGGCGAGGGCGAGGGTGGCGGCGAGGGTGGCGGCGAGGGCGAGGGTGGCGGCGAGGGTGGCGGCAAGGGCGAGGGTTGCCGGTTGCGCGTCTTCCCTTGGGCACGGGCGAACCGCCTCATCGCGCACGCAAGCCCGAGCGGTCTCGCCTTTGGCGGCCCATCCTGCGGCCTATCGCTCGACGCGTCGCTTGAGCACGGCGCGCTCGCGAGATCTGGCCGAGATCTGACCGAGAGGGGCCCGAGATGCGGCCGAGATGTGGCCGAAGCTTGGGGGTTGGCGTATATGGCCGAGGGAGCCTCGCGCGCGTCTCCGATGCCCCTTCCTCCTCCCGTTGTGAATGCTCCCTTTGTGAATGGACGAGTGGTCGCTAGGCACTTCGCTCGCGTCGGAGACCTTCGCCAGCGAGCCGCTCTCCTCTGCTGGCGGCGCCGGCGACTTCCGCTGCCTCCGCCTCGAGGCGTGGTGCCTTGGCGCGGTCGAGCGGCGTGGGAGCGGCGCCGCGGCGGGACGCGCCTCCGCCGCCGCCGAGTCGTGCCTGGTGGGCGGCTGAGCGGGCGGCGTGGGGGGATAGACAGACGCTGTTTCGGTTTGGTGTACAGTATGTAGCTGTCGACATCCGGTGCAGGTCCTCAAGTACAGTCACACAGGTGTACAGGGTACAGGTCAGGTGCGCACACGCAGGCTTTAGGAAGGTCGAGTACAGAGGTACCAGGTACGTGGCTGGGTTCACAGCGATTGTAGGTAAATGGAGGGAACACTTGACGGTCGCGGCCTTCCGACTCGCGCCTCCGCCTCACTGGCACTATTGTAGCCCTGGCCGGTGCGCGTGCAGAGTTGAAGTTCCGGAGTAAAAATTCGAACGCGTTATCTCACGGTGACCAAGAAATGTCCACCTCAGAGGCACCTCCGGAGGCAGGCCGCCGCACGCCGGCGACACAGCTCCAGCTGTCGAACTGACCCGCAGCTCCTCTCAGAGCGGGAACTGTGACAAAAGTTGACTGAGGCGGTTGTCAGGAACCATCATACGGATCACATGGTGGCTCTCTCATGACGGGAGACCGACCGACCACTCCTGGGTGGCACTGCCACCGGTGTCGCTCGACGTCCTGTCGACAGCGTGCCGACAGCGACACAGACCATGTGGGACGCGTCGAGTATCGACCTACTGCTTACCCAGCCTTCGAGTGTATCCTGGCTGTGGCCCCACACCCACTGGTGTCCATCTCAGAGACCGCAGGAGGTCATGAGGGTCGACGGGAGTGCCAACCCCACAATGCCTAAAAACCCAGAGCCCAGTACGACGTACGTATTTAGACTGCTCTCTCGCGTCTCGGCGCGCGATAAAGTAGCGCAACAAGCAAGCAAATAAAGGAGCACACACGAGGCAGTACAATGTCCGCACCACCCCACCACAACACGCACCACCCGTCTCGACCGATCTGACATCCGTCGACCCGACGCCGACCACAGACCAGCGTTGGCAGATGGCAGCGACTGCCACACACTCGCCTACCGTACTTAGATCTACCATCAAACCGAGAGTTGACTACGAAGGGAGCGAGCCTATCTTTTGGCCCAGCGCGAGCCCTTCTGCAAACAGCGCCTCGAGAATGTCCATGCCCACCAGGACATCCATCCGTGCGAGTGGCGAGACGGCGGCCCGGATGCGAAACTCTCGGCTGCGCAGCGTGACCACCGCCAGCACCACCGGCGCCCTCGTCTCGGCATTGATACCGCGGAGGGTCGTGTAGCCCACGGGCGCAAACGAGCTCGAGTAGATGAAGTGCCGCCGCGCGAACGCCTCGTCTATCACGGTCATGTGCGCGTTGCCCGTGTCCAGCACCGCGCGCGCACGCTGCGGTGCGTACCCGCCATCGTGAACCGTCACCTCCTCGCCGTGCACCTGCAGCGGCGCATCGCCCGCCATTGCGGCGGGCACCGGCTGGTGGCGCGGTGGGTCGTCAAACGCACGGGCCGAGGGCGCCGGTCGCAGGGGAGACCACCGCCGCCTCGCGCGGGTGGGCGCCTTTTGAGGCGGGGGGGAGGGCGACGAAGGTGGCGGCTGCGACGGCGACGCAAAGGGCGGCTGCGACGGCGACAGCGTGGCCGATGGGAAGCACAGGAGCCGCGCCGTAACCGCCTGTTGCCGTCTCTGCTTGTCCTTCCCGTCGTCGCCGTCGAAGGAGGACCGGCGTCGGGCCACCAAGGCAATTGCGAGGCCAGCAAGTATGCAAACTGCGGTCGAAATCGGACTCCTCTCGAAGCGCCGGCGAAGCGCGAGGAGTCGGCCGCCAGGAGAAGAAGCCCGCTCCCACAAGAAGGCCGATCTCCGGGTAGGCATTGGTTGAATGCTCTCTCCTGCGCGCTCGAGAGGCGAGCTTGCCTGGACCACACACCCGCCTGTGGATGGCCAGGTTGCGCAGTGCGGCTCCTCGTCTGCAAACGCCAGATCCTCCATCTGTGCGCACGCCTCTGCGCAGGTCTTCAACATGTAAACCTGATTGCGAGCGCACTCGCCATGGGCCGCCCAAGTGCTGCAGCGCGCATCTCCGCTCTCCACTGACTGCGACGCGGATGATGGGTCCGCCGGCTGGGGAGCACTCTCCCCGGGCGGTTTCAGCGGCACATCACCACCCGTCGGCGTTCGCTCCGCCTCGGCATTGGCATCATCATGCGCTGGCTCGGGCTCCACCTCTGCACCGGATGTACTGTGGACATCATCATATGCCGGCTTGAGCTCCGCCTCCTCTCCCAGCGCGAGCATAGCGCACGAGCGGGCGCACATCTTGCTCATGAAAGCAGGGTTGCGAGCGCACTCGCCCACAGATACCCATGCAGCACAGCCTTCGGTGGCACACCAGGCCGCGCAGTGCGTTGCCATAAACGCCGGATTCCTCTCACACTCACCCTGGTTGGCCCATTCGCTGCAGGCCCTCGACTGGTGTGAGATGTCAGCACACCAGGCCGCGCAGTTCGTCGTCATAAACGCCGGATTCCTCTCGCACTCGCCTTGGTGGGCCCATTCGCTGCACGCCCTCGGGTCAGCAACTGCTTGGTTCGCCATCAGCGCGATGACTATGCAGGCCCAGGTGGGCGTGGCGCATCGCGAGGCTTTCTGCTCGGCCGCTGCGCGGGCGGATCGGTGCTCGGAGCCCTTTGTCTCCTTGGGCTCTTCAGTCACTCTCCTCGGACTTCCTTGCCCTCGGGCTTGCGCCGCGCTCTGTTGCCGGTGTGACATGGACGTTCTCGGCTTCAGTTCGTGTCCTGACCGCCGATGCGCTCTAAAGCAAGCAGATACGAACGGCGATTCATCATTTCTTATTAGTCTTACGTGTACCCCGGTACCGCATCCTGTGCTCCCGAGTTCATTTTAAAACATACCCGTGACGGGGTTTGCCATGAGGAGCTACTCTATTGTTCCTGAGTTCCTCGGGTGTTAGATTTCTTTTTCTCGTGGTGTACCTGTGTTAGTGCCAGTGCGCGCCAGTCCCGTGCCCAGTGTCGTGCGAGGGAGTTTTGTTGGTAAAATTCATTTAAGACACCGTAAAATTCTTTTTCTCGCGATGTCGCGCGACAGCTCGAATTCTTTTGCGTGGTGTACCTGTGTTAGTGCCAGTGCGAGCCAGTCCCGTGCCCAGTCCTGTGCCCAGTGTTGTGCGAGGGAGTTTTGTTGTAAAATTCTTTTGAGCGGCGATGTCCACCTCGCCGCGCCGCCGCTCGCGCCGCCTCGCCGCCGCCGCCTCCTCCACCGCGCCCTCGCCAGACACGCCGCCGCCCGCCCGCCTCCTCGACCTCCCCAGGGAGCTCCTCGTGCGCTCCCTCTCTCGCTGCGACCCCGCCGACATCGCTTGCGTCGCCGCCGTCTCGCTGCTCTTTCACTCCTCGCTTGCGGAGGAGGGCATCCGATTGCGCCTGCAAGAGGCCGGCTACGAGCCGCCGGCGCAGCCCGAGGGGGAGAGCTGCGCCGTGCGGTGGCTGTGCGTTTCTGCGTTGGTTCGCGAGTCCAACCCGCCGGCGAGGGCGGCGGGAGGCATGCAGCACAGCCTCTTCATCGACGGCGAGGGGCGGCTCTCGTCGTGCGGCTCGGCCCCGTCCTACGCTCCGGGAGTGCTCGGCCACGGCGAGGGTGTGACGCAGCTCAGAACGCCGACCCGCCTCCCCTGCCCGCTGGGCGGCGAGCGCGCCGTCGCCGTGTCGGCTGGAGACTTCCACAACCTCGCCCTCGCCGCCGACGGCGCCGTCTGGAGCTGGGGCTATGGAGCCTTTGGTGGCCACGGCGACCCGGAGCATCAGTGGCAGCCGAAGAAGATCGAGGCCTTTGCTGAGCGCATCGTTGCTGTCTCGGCGGGAGGTCAGCACAGCCTCGCCATCACCGCCGACGGTGCCATCTGGAGCTGGGGCTGGGGAGCCTATGGCAAGCTGGGCCACGGCGACGGGCAGGACCAGCTGCTGCCCAAGAAGGTTGAGGCCTTGGCGGGCCAGCGCGTCGTCGCTGTGTCGGCTGGAGACAACCACAGCCTCGCCCTCACCGCCGGCGGCGCTCTCTGGAGCTGGGGCAGTGGCTACGAAGGCCAGCTGGGCCACGGCGACGAGCAGGTCCGGCTGCTGCCCAAGAAGGTCGAGGCCTTTGCTGGTCGGCGCGTCGTCGCTGTGTCTGGAGGCTGCCACAGCCTCGCCATCACCACTGACGGTGCCGTCTGGAGCTGGGGCTACGGAGGCTACGGCCGGTTGGGCCACGGCGACGAGCAGAACCAGCTGCTGCCGAAGAAGGTCGAGACCCTTGCTGGCCAGCGCGTCCTCGCTGTGTCGGCTGGAGACAACCACAGCCTCGCCATCACCACTGACAGATCCGTCTGGAGCTGGGGCAGTGGGTTGGTGGGCGAGTTGGGGCACGGCGTCTGCCAAGACCAGCTGCTGCCCAGGAAGATCGAGGCCTCGGCTGGCCAGCGCGTCGTCGCTGTGTCGGCGGGAACCCACCATAGCCTCGCCATCACCGCTGACGGCGCTGTCTTTACCTGGGGCAGGGGCGACGACGGCCGCCTAGGTCGCGGAGAGGTCCTGTCGAACCAGCAACTGCCCAAGAAGATCGAGGTGTGGGCGCCGGGGCAGTGAGGTATATCTGGCCTCAGGGTGTCCCACGGCAGTACCTCGGCGGCCGCCCGAGGACAGCGAGAGAGCGAGAGAGGCGTCTGATACGTAGGGTGAAGCTACAGCGGTTGCTCGGAGCGTAAGCGCTGACGAGCCACGGGGCTTGTGCGGCTGTGGCCGGCTCGCTTCCGGCACCTCCGCGGCCCGCAGCGCTGTCAGCCTAAATAGTCTCTGGACTGCTGGCACCCGATTCGCCCCAAAACTGAAGGAGGGAGCGCGGTTCGGAGATGGCAAGGCACGGCGAGTGCATACGTGCGGCTATTATGACGCTTTTAGGGGCTCCAAAACCTCCTTTTCAGTGGTAAGCGCCACCTGGCACCTCGCGCCGTGCGCCCCCCAGCCGCGTGCCGCGTGTGCGATCGCCGCCCACACACGGTGCAGGGATCCGGGGCGGGGGATAGGAGCCCGAAACGTCCACACAAGTATGCTCGGAGGCTCGTCAGAATGGTTTTTCAAGCGTTGTGTCATCATGTAAGCTGGGGACGATTCATTCTGATTTCTTTTGCTTTTGCAGTGCGCGCCAGTCCCGTGCCCAGACCCCAGTGTGTTGTGCGAGGGAGTAAGTCTTTTGTTGTAAAATTCTCTTTTGCTTTAAGTTCATTTTTCACAGTGCCGAAGAGTGCGTGAGTGCCGTGCGCAAACTCTCTAGCTGTGTGTGTACGCATTATGCGTCGACGGTGGCTATACTGTACGGGACGGCGGTCGGTGAGTGAGTGAGGATGTGTATGCGTCTCGCAAGTAAGTCGCAACTCCCACATGCCGCGCGCCTTACGCTCCCGCCACAAGCCGCTTGCAGATTCTTCTGTTGCGATGGTAGCCCGCGCCACCCGCCACAAAAGCCGAGGTAGAGCAGGAGGACGCATACGGCGAAGCTCACTCCAGATGCTCGAGATGCTCCCGATCCCCCTTGCTTGAGCGCCGCCCCGGCAAGCTGGACGACGTCTTAGGCAGGCTGGGGCGGAGCCGGGCGGCGGCGGACTTGACGGCGAACGCGCTGCTTGCCGCCTTACCCACGCCGTGCGCCACGCCGCTCGACGCCTTTTTGCGGAAGGAGGTGGGCGGTGGCGCCGACGGTGGCACCCACTCCTGGTGGAGCGGCGGTGGCGCGGAGAGTGCGGAAGCAAGTGCAGGCCGCCCCGTCCACTGTGACGGCGGCGGTAGCCCCTCCTCCGTGACGGCACTGGGACTGGTGCTGGTGGGCGCCGGCAAGGCGTCCCGCCCTGCGACCCCTCCAAAATCGGATCCTGTGAAGACCAGCCCCCCTGCCAAGAAGGCGTCCGGGGTTGCGCTGCCGAGGGCGGGCGGGGCCGTCGGTAAAGCCTGTGACAGGGCCGGGGCTGCCGGCGAAGCTGCCGCCGCGCCGATGTCGGGCGTAGGAGCCGACGGCGCACCAGCCTCGAACGGCGCGTCGAAAGCGGCGAAAGCGGGAGCGGTCGGCGGGGAGGGGAACGGGTCGGCCGCCGCCGAAGTCGGGCCGAAGGCGTCAAACAGCGACAGTCCTGCCGCGTCGAATGCGGCGGGCGGCGGTGGTAGTGTCGCAACCGGCGGTGGCAGGGCTGCTGCGGCCGCCTCGGCAAGCGCCTCGGCGCGGCCCGCTGCTCGGGCGCTCTCGATGACAGCGGCGCGCTCCTCCGCCGCCCTCGCCGCGGCCACCGCCGCCTGCTTCCGCGCCTCCGCCTCCGCCTCCGCCCTGCCCGCCGCGGCTGCATCCTTGGAGGCCTTGCTCAGCGCCGCCGCCGCTGCCGCCGACGCGCGCGACTCAGCCGCCTTCGCCTCAGCCGCCGCCTCCGCGCGCGCCGCCCGCACCGCCGCCTGCACCGCCGCCGCCGCCCGCGCCTCGGCCGCCGCCGCCGCTTTCGACGCCTCGGCCGCCGCCTCTGCCCGCGCTGTCTCCACCGCCTCTGCCACCGCCTCCGCCACCGCCTCCGCGACGGCGGCCGCCCGGTCCTCCTCACGCTCCCCGCCCGGCCCCGCCGGCCCCGTCCCGCCCGCCGCGTCGTCGTCAGAGAGAAGAGCGCCGCCGCCGGAGGCCTCCTGCAGCGCGCGCACCTAGTACGCACCATTTTGCCCCGCCCTCGGCTATGAAACTCGCGTCGGGTACAGCGCAAGGCTGGGGGGCGCGGGCGAGCGCGAGCGGCCGACCCTGCACCAGATCTCGGCCAGATCTCTAGACTTCGGCGCCTGCTCCTCGAGCTTGCCTATCGCCGCGAGGGCCTTGGAGGCACCGTGCAGGGTGGGGATGAGAAAGTCGTCTGCCTAGGGGGCTCTGGTGGGGATGCGGGGTGGGCGCGCAAGCCTCGTCCTGCTCGGCCGAAAACGCATCCTCGCGCGCCGCTGCCGCCTCTGCTGCCTCTGCCTCCGCCTCCGCCCTCGCGGCAAGGGCCGCCGCTCGCGAGGTCTCGGCCACCGCTCGCTCCATCTAAGGCAAGTTCCGTTGCGCCATAGACGCGTCTCCACACGCTTGCGAGGGAGGGCGTGTTCGGGCTGGGCTGTCACTGCGCCTCCTCTCCTTATGTTCTCAGTGCACGGCGGGCCGGTGCAGTGCGTGCGTGTGAATCACGCGCGCGCGTGTGTGTGTGCGTATGTGTGACTTTGTGGTGTGGTGTGTGTGCGCGCATTTGCGTGCGCCTCTGCCGCCGAGTCTGCCCGTGCCGACTCGACCGCCTCCTCCACCGCCGCCACCGCCCGCGCCTCGGCCGCCGCCACCGCTTTCGACGCCTCGGCCGCCGCCTCTGCCCGCGCTGTTTCAACCGCCTCCGGAA
>NW_005199770.1:2408541-2409371 GCF_000372725.1 Emiliania huxleyi CCMP1516
TCAGTGGTAAGCGCCACCTGCAACGTTCGCGTCCGGCACCCCCATCCGCGTGTGCGATCGCGCTCCCACGGACACGGTCCCCGGATCCGGGTCCGGGGATAGGAACCCGAACCGTCCACACACGCATGCTCGGAGGCGCGTCCGAATGCTTTTGCTAGCGCTCTCTCACATCCTCTGCGTGAGCGCCATTCGCAAACTCTCTCTCTGTGTGTGTACGCGTTCGCCGTCGGCGGTGCCTATGCCGTTCCTGTCCGCGGTCGGTGACTGAGTGAGAATGTGTATGCGTCTCGCTATTAAATCGCAACTGCCACTTCCCCCGCCCCTTCCGCTCCCGCCACAAGCCCCATGCAGATTCATCTGCTGCGATGGTAGCCCGCGCCCCCCCCCCCCACAGCCGAGGCCTAGAGCAGGAGCACGCGTACGCCCACGCCCACGCCAGCTCCTCCTGCTGCTCCCGCTCCCCCGCCCCCGAGCGCCGCCCCGGCTCCCCCTTCGTCTTCGTCAGGCTCAGGCGCAGCCGGGCCCCGGCGGCCTCGGGTTAGGGTTAGGGTTAGGGTTAGGGTTAGGGTTAGGGTTAGGGTTAGGGTTAGGGTTAGGGTTAGGGTTAGGGTTAGGGTTAGGGTTAGGGTTAGGGTTAGGGTTAGGGTTAGGGTTAGGGTTAGGGTTAGGGTTAGGGTTAGGGTTAGGGTTAGGGTTAGGGTTAGGGTTAGGGTTAGGGTTAGGGTTAGGGTTAGGGTTAGGGTTAGGGTTAGGGTTAGGGTTAGGGTTAGGGTTAGGGTTAGGGTTAGGGTTAGGGTTAGGGTTAGGGTTAGGGTTAGGGTTAGGGTTAG
>NW_005199770.1:2409547-2411843 GCF_000372725.1 Emiliania huxleyi CCMP1516
CGAGAGTCCGATTCGGCACCCTCCGCTCTGACGCAACCCCCCCCCTCCCCGCCCCCCCCGACCTCCCGGGCGCACCTCCGCCGCCCCTGCAGCGTCACCGCGCGCCTTTGCGAGCTGAGCTGCCTCGATAGCCTCGGCCTCGGCCGCGGCCGCCGCCGCCGCCGCCGCCGCCGCCGCTGCCGCCTCAACGCCCTCCTTTCGTGCTGCCTCCGCGTCCGCCTCTCCGCGTGCGCGTGCCTCCTCCTGCTCCGCCCAGACAGCCGCCAGCTCCGCTGCCCTCGCCCTCGCCTCCGCCTCCGCCTCTCGCGACCTCGCCAACTCTGTCTCCGCCGCGGCGAGCTGCGCCTGGGAGGTTGGGGGGAGGGGGGAGGGGGGGGGTTGGGTCAGACAGGAGGGTGCCGAATCGGACTCTCGACGTCTCGACCGCGCCTCTCCCCATCCTTGCCTGTCTAGTCTCCACCTCGGCGCGCCTCAGCATGTTCGGTCGCCTCCCGCGCCGCAGCAGCCACTGCCACTGCCTCGGCCGTCACCCGCGCCTCCACCGCCTCGTCCCTCCGTCTCGACTCCTCTTCTTCCAGCTCTGCGCGCAGCGCTGCGACGGCAGCCTCGGCGGCGGCGGCCGCCGCCGCCGCCGTCCTTTCCACCCCCGCCGCCGCGGCCTCTGCCGCCTTCTCCGTCGCCGCCGCCACAATGTCATCGTGGTCCGCGCGCAGCTGCGCACCCTCCAGCTCGATCGCCGCGAGTGCCGCCTGCGCGCGCCTCAGCTCCTCGACCGTGCCAGCCGCCGCAGCAGGTGCCTCCCCCGGCGCCGCGCGCGGCGACGGCGTGGCTGCTGATGCGGCTCCCTCGGCCTCCACTGCGGCCTCCACGGCGGCATCCTCCGCTTCTGTGGCCTCCGCGGCCGTCACCCTCGCGGCCGCGGCACCCTCCGCCTCTCTCCGCAGTGCTCGCTCCTTCTCCACGGCGGCCTCCGCCGCCCTTGCACGGCTCGCCGCCACTGCCGCCGCCGCTTCTGCCGCTGCCACGCGCCCCACCGCCGCTGCGACAGCCTCCTCCGCCGCCACGGCGCGCGCATCGGCGAGGACCTTACCCTCCCGCGCCGCTGTGGCCGCGATTATGATAGGCCGGATCTCGGCTCGCCGTTTCTGCGTTGCGAGCCTCTCTCGCCACAGCGCGACCCGCCGCTGCAGAAGGAATGTGGCAAGAATCTGCTCGCGCGTGCCGATCAGGCCTAGCTCGGTTGGGTCGTTGGGAGCGGACTCGAAGAGCGGCGCGCGAGAAGGAGGGGGTGGAGGAGGGGGTGGGAGTCGTGGGGCCATATGCACACATTTCTCGAACTCTGTGTGCGCCGTTCACAGACCTATTCATTGTAGAAAATACCCCCGGATGGCGGCTACAGCTACACTACAGAGCGCAATCCAGATCACTGTGTGTGTGTGTGTGTGTGTGTGTGTGTGTGTGTGTGTGTGTGTGTGTGTGTGTGTGTGTGTGTGTGTGTGTGTGTGTGTGTGTGTGCGCGCGCGCGCGCGCGCGATCCCAACGGGGGGAGCTGGTCCCACACTTAGTACTCTCTCTTAGTAACTCTCTCTCACTCTCAGTAACTCTCTTTCAGGGGCAGTAGGTGGGCGAGCTTCAGGCGCGCTCATCTCGAACGACAAGGCGTCGCTACGCGTGGTCTTCCGCGGGGGAGCTTCGTCGACGGGTGCGGGACCGCGGCGTGCAGCCAGTACCGCGGCGATGCCTCCGGCTGTTGCGGCGGGCGGCTTGCTGCGCGCTGCGATGGCGAAGAACTCGCTCGTCTCGTCACACACCAAGAGCGTATGCTCTGGCGAGACGTGAGGGCGCCGTAAGGGGGAGGGCGCATGCGTAACGACGCTGCTAGAGAAGTAGAGATGCCTTACCGGGCCCCAGAGATAAAACTTCGGATGCCAAGCGTGACCTAGTAGTGCGCCCCACGTTGGAGCCAGGCGTCTGTGCGGGTGGGGGGGTATGGTCGCGGCGCCAGGGCCGTGACGCCACCATACCCTACCCCCTAAAAACCTCGAATCCAGGCCCTTTGCGAGCGGCGCCGCCTCACCGGCCCTCGCCAACGCCTCAAAAGTGGCGCAGAGTGAGGCGGCGCCCCGAGCGAGCACGTGAGCCCCGTGGCTCCAACCGGGCCCTTCCTTTTTTGAGCAAGTGTGCCGCCGCGCGAGCGACGCTCCGAGATCGCCCGAGACAGCGGGGCCCGACGTTGGTTGGGGGGGGGGGGGGGGCAGTGGCGTGGAGTGGAGCTCCGAGATAGCGACATCCGCCA
>NW_005199770.1:2411943-2414019 GCF_000372725.1 Emiliania huxleyi CCMP1516
TCCGGCCTACACTTACCCTGCGTTCTCGCACATTTGGTTTGTTGCTCCATGTGCGAGAACGCAGATAAAGGACTGGGGGTGGTCCGGCCCACAAGTCCGGCTCATGCGCCCCGAGCGACCATCTACCGCACTGAACACTTCCGCCCCCTCGCTCCCGACCCATCCACCTCGCCGAGTGCCGAGGTGCGCGATCTTGGGCCGCGCCGCGCGATCTCGGGCGATCTCGCGCTATCTCGGGCGATCTCGGGGCCGCGCCGCGCTATCTCGGGCGATCTCGGAGCGTCGCTCGCGCGGCGGCACACTTGCTCAAAAAAGGAAGGGCCCGGTTGGAGCCACGGGGCTCACGTGCTCGCTCGGTTCTCGCCGCCTCGCTCTGCGCCACTATCTTGGGCCGGTGAGGCGGCGCCCCGCGCGGCGCGTTCCTCGCCCCGTCCACGCCGACCCCTGCGCGCACCGCTCATCTTCAGCCCTCTTGGGGTTACTCTCGCGCTCGCGCAGGACCCGGGGGACTCCCTTCCCCCCACCTCCGACGGGTTAGGTCGGTTCTGCGCCTGTGCATATCGCGTGCCCGCCCGCCAAGGCTGGTGCCAAGGCCAAATCAACTGCCAAGGCTGGTGCCAGGGCCAAATCAACTGCCTGGCTGGTGCCAAGGCTCAAAGGCTCTCCTCTCTCTCTCCTCCTCCCTCTCCACTCTCTCAACTCTCTCCCTCTCTCTCCCCTGAGACTCTCTCTGCTCGCTCCGCCCTCTCTCTCCCTCCCTCCCTCTCCCTCCCTCCCTCTCCCCCCCCCCCCCTTCTCTCCTCTCTCCCCACTCCTCTCTCCTCGTTCTTTTCTTTTTGAGCTGCCTGCGTTGAAGGAAAGACATCGCTCTCGGGCCCACAGGAGAGGGGGGAGAGGGGGGAGGGATACGTTGGGATGGCAAGCCGTAAAAAAGAATAAATCGCTTACTCGATGACACCTTGCCTGAGCCGCCGCTTGAGCCAGGTCCGGTCGGCGGAGCCACAGCGGGGAGCTCGCACAACACTGGGCACGGGACTGGCGCGCCTGCCTGGCACACACAGTGTGCGTCAAAAAGAATAAAACGGCGTGACTCGATGACCCCTTGCCTGAGCCGCCCTAAGGCCAGGTCTCACGCGCTCGCAAACATGCGCTAAGGTTGCTACAGCACACCGACACAATCAGTTGTCTTCCTCACCTACTTGAGACAAGCGCGTGTGTACTCCTGTCTGGCTCACTGCTACAAAGTTGCCAGCTCGCATGCACCAGCGTCGCCGCCGCCAACGACAGTTCTCCGACCATTTTGTGCCACGCTCTCCTCACAGGTTTCGCTCGACACGGCCACTCGATACCGTGATGATGAAATCGTTTGGAGGCTCCAAGTCGCCCACAAAATCGGTTCGTGCTTGCACTTATGCACCCATGCACCCATGCACCGATTCACTCGAATGTCGCGCCGGTCAACCTGCAGCTACACAGCCCGTCTCGCGCCGCCCTGTGCAGGGTACGCCGTCGGAGGCACTCCAAACTTTGGCCAGTCGCGCCCGTCAGACGTTCACGCCAAAGCGCTCCCACTCCGCAGCCGTCTCCTGCATCTGCCGCTTCCCCTGGACCGCACTGCTCGGCATTCTCCTTACTGTGTCCAGAACCAGCGCAGCATCCCCGCCGCCCTCATCACCTCCACCGCCATCTCCTCCTCCCTTGCCGCCACCGCCATCGCCGCCTCCGCCATCGCCACCGCCACCTTCGCCGCCACCGCCCTCGCCGCCTCCCCCTTCGCCGCCGCCGCCGAGCCCGCCTCCACCGAGCCCTCCGCCGCCGTCGCCGCCGCCACCCTCACCGCCACCGCCATCGCCACCGCCACCCTCGCCGCCACCACCCAGCCCGCCGCCACCCAGCCCACCGCCGCCCTCGCCTCCGCCGCCGTCGCCTCCCCCGCCGTCGCCGCCACCACCCTCCCCGCCGCCTCCGAGCCCTCCCCCGCCGTCTCCGCCGCCGTCGACGCCGCCGCCATCGTCCCTCCGCCGTCGTCGCCTCCACCGGCGGCGCCGCCGCCGATTGCAGGGCCAGCGAGGCCGC
>NW_005199770.1:2414581-2452351 GCF_000372725.1 Emiliania huxleyi CCMP1516
ACGCCTCGCATCGCACCGCCGCCGTCGCCGCCACCACCCAGCCCGCCGCCACCCAGCCCGCCGCCGCCGTCGCCGCCACCACCCTCCCCCCCGCCACCATCGCCTCCTCCTCCATCACCGCCACCATCGCCACCGCCACCCTCGCCCCCGCCTTCGCCGCCGCCTGCTGCTCCGGGGTGCGGCAAAAGCTGCAGCTCTGCCTTTGACGGCGTCTGCGACGACGGAGGCCCCGGAAGCGAGTACGACGTGTGCGCGTTTTCTACCGACTGCGCCGACTGTGGCGGGCGCGACATCTTCCCGGCACCCCCTGGACCACCCGCCACCCCGCCCCCGCCACCTCGCCCAGCACTCCCACCGAGCGCGCCGTTGCCAACCTCCCCGCCGCCGGCTCCGCCAGCCCCACCCGCGCCGCCGCCGCCGCCGCTGGCGCCTCTCCCCGACGGACATGTTGACGTCTTTGACAGCGAGGGCCTGCGGTTGCAGCTGTTGCGTCAGGAGGGGGCGTCGGAGAGGAGCATCCGCCTGAGCGCCGGCAAGTATCTCCTGGACGCCCTTGTGCTGGAGGACGCGAACGTCACGCTGTACGCTGCAGGCTCCGGCGACGTCGTCATCTCGCCCACTGGCGAGGGGCGGCTCTTTGAGGTCGGGACAGGCGCGAGACTCGAGCTCAGGGGCATCCACGTCGCCGGTGAACGGTCCTTGGACGTTGGAGCTCTCGCCGTGAGGGAGGGCGGCGCCGCGCTGCTCTCGCGCTGCATCTTTTCGGCCTTCTCGAGCTCCGAGAGCGGCGGCGCCATCCTCGCCCGGTCCGCATGGCTCGACATCTCGGAGGTGGCCTTTGTAGACTGCGCCTCGGCGGCAAGGGGCGGCGCGCTCTTCGCCCGCTCGTCCCGCGTACACGTGAGGCACTCCTCGATCGAGCGGTGCGAGGCGAGGTATGGCGGGGCCGTCTTCGTGGCCGCCGGGGACAGCGGCGAAGGTCCGGTCCGACTGGTCAACTCCACGCTCTCCGACTGCCGGGCGTCGGAGCGAGGCGGCTTGGTTTTCGCGGCGGGCGACGTCACGATGGCGGACCGGACAGCCCTCGGTGGGGGCACTGCAGGGATTGGATCGACGGTATTTGTGGACAGCGCAGTGGTCAAGTACGAGCTGCCTGCACCCGACGGGCACTGGCTCCCGAACGCGAGGTGCGTGGTCTTTCGTGAGGCCTACGAGACGCCCTGCGAGGACGGCGACAGCCAGAGCCAGTGCCAAAAGGAGCGCGACGCGTGCGCTTTGCTTGCAGACGTGTGCGATGGGGGCACCTGTTTGGCGCCCGAGAACTGCACCGCGGCCACGTTTGTCCAGCCGTGCGACTGGAAGGCCGACGCGTCCACTCTGGGCAAGTACCTGTACCAGCTGCCAACGGCGCCCATCGACAGTCATTTTCCGCTCCCATGCGCATCTGGGATACGGGGATCGACTAATATTGCGCATCAGGCAAGCAGGCTGTGCGCGGGGGAGTGCCCTCCTGGAACGCAGTGTCCATACCCAGCCACCGTCGAGCCGCTGCCATGCGACGCGGGGAGCTATTGCGGCGCCGGCACCGTCGTCCCCCAGCCGTGCCCACCTGGAACCTATTCCGGCAGCACCAACCTCACAGAGGCCATCGAGTGCGCCGAGTGCCCGATCGGGTTCCACTGTGTCGCTGGCGCTACCGCCCCTGCCCCTTGCGCCGCTGGCTACTATGGAGACGCCGCCGGCGCAAGCAGCGGACAGTGCGCCGGACAGTGCGCCGCGGGCCACTATTGTCGGATGGGGTCGAGTACCGCTTTTGCGACGCCTTGCCCCTCTGGCACGTACAACCCATACGCAGGAGGGGGCAGCCCACTCGCTTGCTTGGACTGCCCGCTCGGCTTCTACTGCCCAGCCGGCACGGTGACGCCGGTCGAGTGCCCCAAGGAAACCATCGCACGAGCGGCCGGTTTTGGGGTGGAGATGATCAGGCAGTGCACGTGCCAGATCGGCTTCTACCTCGCTGATTGCGCCGACGACCCGCTGGAGTGGTCGTGCGAGGAGTGCCCGGAAGAGGGCGCCAACTGCACGACGGCAGTCTCGCTCTCCTCCCTGCCGAGCCAGCTTGGCTGGTGGCGCCACACCAACTGCACCACCGACTTCCACAAGTGTGCCGTGAGCGGCGACGACTCGCCCTGCAGCGCGGGCCCGGAGGCCGGCTCGGCCAGCTGTGCAGAAGGATACGCTGGCCCGCGGTGCGAGGTCTGCGCCGCGCCGCGGCACTACTTCGATCTCTTATCCGCCTCCTGTCGGCCCTGCGGAAGCCTCGTCTTCTCACTGGCGAAGATTGCCGCGCTGGTTGTCTCCTTGGGCGCGCTCGTTGGTGGCTTCTCGTGGGTCATCGCGTCGGACTGGATGCCGAAGCGGCGCCTCCTCCGCGACGGCGTGCAGCTCATGCGGCGAAACGCGTTGCTATGGCGGCAGTCGGGGATGACTAGCAAGATGAAGATCATCATCGCGATGGTGCAGTGCATCTGGGCGGCGCCCTACGTCTACGAGATGGACATCCCGGAGGAGTTTGAGTCTCTGCTCGGTCTCTTTGGGTCCGCCCAGCCGCTGCCACCTGCCCCTCCGCCGCCCAGCCTCACTGTCACCCTCGCCGCCGCCACCTAGTAGTAAGCCGCCTGAATTCCAATATCGGACCCCTATCCACGCCGCCGCCGACTGCCCCTCTGCCGCCGCCTCTCCAGGTGGGTGACCGCACTCTCCCCCGACATCTTTCTTCCCGGCCCGTGCTACGGCTCATATCTCCTCCGGCTGACCGTCACGGCGGCCTGGCCCCTCGCGACGGTTGCCTCGCTCGTGCTTGCAAACATCGCTCGCGAGGCGCTGAGCTCCGCTTCGCTCGCGCGCGAGGACTCCGCCGATGCTTTGGGTGTGGGTCCTCCGTGCCCACCCCCGTCGCCACCGCGCTCGCCGGAGGCGACGTTCACGTATGCCGCTGCGCGCCGGCAAGAGCTGGGACCGGCTACATGCGCACCTACACCCGCATCTGGTGCATCTCCCCGAGTGGCGTCGCCGCCGCCGCCGCCCCCGCCGCCGCCGCCCCCGCTGTCGCCGTTGCCACCTCCAGCGCCGCTGCCACTTGCTTCCCCGCTGCGGGTGGCGACGGGGCACACAACGATGCCAAGCGCCGTGCGGCAGCGCTTCTCCTCGCAGCTGCCGCCGCAGCGGAGCGGCGTCTCCGGGCGCAGCCCCAGCCTCAGCGTCGCCAGCTCCGACGCCGAGGCCCTCGGGCCGAGCGAGTCGCTTGGCCAGCGGGTGCGGCGCCAGGCGCGGCAGCTGTCCTTCAGGGCGGCTCAGCGTCGAGGGTCCCGGGCCTCCCGGCAACAGGCTCCACGGGAGCAGTCCTCGCCAGGCGGCGCGGCAGTGGAGGTGCTGCGGCGGGGCCTGCTGCGGTCGCTGCCCCTCACGCTCTTCGTCTCCTTTGTCGTGGTGCCCTCCACCTCGGAGCGGATCCTCTCGTCGTTCAACTGCGTCGAGTTCCGCACTGCGGACGCGCCGGCCGAGGCGCGCGCCTACCTCGCCGACGACCTCTCCCTCGACTGCAGCAGCGCCGAGTACGCGGAGGTGCGCACCTGGGCGTACGCATTCCTCGCCGTGTGGCCGGTGGGCGTCCCCGTCTTGTACGTGCTCCTGCTCCTCGCCGCGAAGCGCGCCATTCGCGACAACCGCTCGACCGCGCTCTCGCGCGCGAGCAGCTTCCTCTGGTCAGAGTACGAGCAGCGCAGCTTTTGGTGGGAGCCGCTCGACCTGCTACGGCGGCTGACCATCACCGGCTTTGTGCTCATCGGCACGCAGGGCTCGCCGCAGCTGCGCGTGCTCATCGCGCTGCTCGTCACCATCCTCTTCATCACGATGCAGTTCCTCCTCTCGCCGTTCAGGCGGCCGCTCGACGACCGCATGATGATGCTCGGGCACGTCTGCCTGCTCGTGATCCTGATCGCTGCCCTGGTCATCAACGTGTGCAACCTCTCGGCCGACACGTGCGAGACCTTTGGGATGGGGAGCACGAGCTACCTGCCTGCGCTGGTGTTTGTGATCTTTGGCACCGTGATGCTCGTCGCCGGCGTGCTTCTCCTCGTCTGGGCGGCCGGGCGGTACGCGTCGGCGCTGCCCACGCTGCGGCTCGTGGAGAATGGGCTCGAGCCGCCGCTCACCATCGCGCAGGCCAACAAGTGGCATCTGTTCGTGAGCCACGTTTGGGCGACGGGGCAGGACCAGGCGGCCAACATCAAGCGCGCGCTGCAGGTGACCCTGCCTGGCTCGCGCATCTTCCTCGACGTCGATGATCTCGAGGACATCGGCGCGCTCGAGTCGGAGATCGGCCAGAGCGCGCTAGTGCTCATGTTCCTGTCCAAGGGCTACTTTACCAGCCGCAACTGCCTGCGCGAGATCCGGTGCGCCGTGCAGCGGCGCAAGCCGATCGTGCTCGTGCGCGAGGCCAATGAGGCGAAGGGCGGCCTCACCCTCGAGGACTCGTGGCACGAGTGCCCCGAGGAGCTGCGGGAGGGGGTCTTTGACGGCCGGCACGCCATCGACTGGCACCGCATCGCTGACTT
Source organism: Emiliania huxleyi CCMP1516 (assembly GCF_000372725.1). Classification (NCBI taxonomy): domain Eukaryota; phylum Haptophyta; order Isochrysidales; family Noelaerhabdaceae; genus Emiliania; species Emiliania huxleyi. The sequence continues at coordinate 2,419,198 of NW_005199770.1, forward strand.
CCAAAAGATGAGCCTCAAGCTGATTGCGGAGCAGCTGCTGCTCGCCTCCCCGCAGTACGCCTCCACACACAATGCGCTGCCGCTCTACTTTCCCGGCGAGATGTCGGTTGACATGCTCAGCTTCGACCAGCCCGTCTGCCTGCGGTTCAGCTTGCACAACGCGGGCGCGGGCTCGGTCATCGAGGAGCTCGCATCGCGCTTCCGCCACTCGCTCTCGGTGGCCCCCTGTTCGGAGGCGCCGCTCTCCGAGAGCGGCTCTGAGTCAGGCGCGGCTTCCAGCCTCACGAGTGCGACACCGCGGCGGGAGGTCTTCATGCTCTACCTTCGGAGCGGCACATTCGTCGGCGACGAGGCGCACGGGCTCGCGGCCGACCTGCGAAGCGCCCGCGCGGCGTGCATGCACGTCCTCGCCATCCACGAGAATGACCCGGCCCAGGGCGGGTGCGCCTTCTCCCACTTCCTCACAACCACCCCCGAGGACCTGGTGGAGGGCGGGCTCTACACGAGCCTCGCCGTCGCACTCCACGCCGCACCGCACCGCGAGATTAGCATCGCGCTCGCCGCAAAGGCTCTCGGCGCGAGTAAGCGGAAGGGAGTGCGGCTCGCCGCCGCGGGCCGACTCAGTGCCGCTGCCGCAAAGACGGCGTCGATGCTGGCCTCCTCGATGCGGGCGTCGAGGGAGCAGGGCTCGGTGCGGGGTTCCACCTCGGCAAGCCGTTCTAGCGTGCGCCGCAGCTCGCGCGCCTCCGACGGCGAGCAGGAGGCCGAGGACACAGCGCCGGGTGGATCCCTGCTGCACCTTGCGCTCGCGGCGCGGCACTCGGCCACCAGGGTAGTATCGCGTGGCCGCGCCGAGCCGGGATCCGCGGCAGCAGCAGCCCACGGCGTCCATGCCATGGAGGAGGGAGTGCGGACGACGAAGTTTAGAGCGCGACTAAGGTAAGGTAACGTAACGTAAACGTCTTCTCGGGGTACACCTGGTAATTCTTTAACGAGTTGAACCCGCCATGCGGCAGGTGGCTTGCTTTGGCTCGCTGCCACCGCGGTGGGTCACCAAGAGCTTCTCCGCGTGCGGCGTCATCACCGCGCGGCGCGCAAGCCACGCCTCACCCGGGCAAAAGCAAAAGATCGCGCGCCGCCGCCGCCCGCCTCGCCTTGCCCCTGCGCCAGCGCCAGCGCCTGCGCCTCGCCTTGCAGCCGCGCACGCGCACACGCACGCGCTCACGCCGCTCGCGTTCGCTACCGCGAAGCAACCCTCCACCCGAGCTTCGATCCGGGAGCCAAAAGGTCCCCGCTCGAACCGCGAACGGTTCAACCACCGCCGCTGGCGGTTCTTGCAAAGGCATTCAGGGGCAGTGCCTCATATAACGTGAAATAGTGCGAGCGCGCGAGATACTCACCCGACCCACCGTGCCCTCGCGAAGGAGATCTCGCACCGCGCACGCTCGTATATGTTGTTTGAGAGCACTCCCACCCTCGCCGCCCTCGCAAGCTCACAGGTTGAGTTGAGGAGAAGCAGCTGAGGGAGGTCAAAGCGGGAGAAGGCGGCACGGCGGCGGCGGCGCGCCCCCCCCCCCATCCCCACGCCTCCGGGTCGTGCGTACACCGTCGAGCGCAGCGCGCGGGACCGCTCCCCGGCTCCGCCCTCCGGCGAGAGGAGCTGCGAATAGATATCGCGGTAGCCGACCACTAGCGCGAGCGAAGATGGGCGCTTGCTCGCGGCCTTCTGTTCGCCGGCGGCGGCCGCCTCCTCGCTGGCGGCGGCAGCGGCGAGTGAGAGCGAGAGCAAGAGGTGGAGGAGGCACATGGAAGCCACCAAATGGCCCGAGCACGGTGGGTTCGGCTCCTACGCCGTGTGGGACAGGCTAGAAGCCCGGTCTCTGACTGTGCTTCACCAACTCGCCGCTCTGTGTGACCTCGCCGCCTTCCTTTTCGGCCGCCTAGCCCCCACCCACGCGCCTGTCGTGTCACGAGTGCGAGCCGCGCTTCGTACGCCGGCTTGCGGGTTCGAGTGGTGTGTGTGTGGTGTGGCGGCGTTGAGGGGGGACGTGGAGTGCGAGACCTCGAGAGAGTAGTGCCGAGGAACGCTCTTTTTCACGAGGCTGTGTCCGACCGCAGCAACACCTTAAACTTTTAGGCCCTCCAAATTCGGGTCGGTCGGAGCGTAGCGGAGTGGGCCCCGAGTTTGAAAAGGGCGACGGACGCTTGCGTCCTAGCCTCCAACAACGCCTCCCCGGCGCAGAGGGGCCCCCGGAGGGATGCTCAACCGCTCCACGCCACGCCGCTTGCGGCGGTCCTATTCCCAGCTCCGCTGAGGCCCCTGCGTTATTTTAAACAACCTGGTTTGTGGACCTCCCGCACCTGTCCTGACAGTCCTGACAGAGTCCTGACAGAGTCCTGACAGAGTCCTGACAGAGTCCTGACAGAGTCCTGGCGGGGTCCTGACGGCGCACGGTCTTCACAGTGCTCACAAGTGCCTCCGACGAGACCTCCACCTTCCTTCACTGCAACCCTCCTTCCCCTCCCCCCCAGCAGTGAATGATAGACGCCCAGCCCCCCTTTCGACCGTGCGCGCCCTCTGCGGAATCGTCCTGATGGGGCAGTCCTGACGCAAACTTGAGAGTCCTGACAAGCAAACTTGAGAGTCCTGACAGAAACTTGAGAGTCCTGACAGAAACTTAGAGTCCTGACAGACAAAGAAATCACGCTTACTCTCGCGCCACTCGGCTCGACCATGAAAAGCGCACAAGCAAGAGAGGCGCGGCCATGGTGCAGGCAACGTTACAGCCGGCAACGTGCAAGAAGGCAGCAAAGCTCGGCCACGACGTCCATGGCCCGCGCGCCCCTGGTTTGCCACCGGCGGCCAGCAAGCCAGCGCCGAGCAGCGCGGACGGCTGACTGACTGCTGACCGAGGCAGCGCCCACGGCAGCGCCCACGGCAGCGCCCACGGCAGCGCCCACGGCAGCGCCCACAGCAGCACCCACGGCAGCACCCACGGCAGCGCACACGGCTTGGCTGGCCATGTCAGCCGCGCAGGGACCCTCCCGCGGGTCCAACCCGAAGCGCTCGACCGCTCGACGGCGCAAGTCGGCTGACGGAGCGAGCCGCATAGCCCTCCAGTGCTCACCGCAGGATCAGGCCCGACCGGCCCACGCTCACGGCCTGGACTGCCTGTGGACCAGCAAACTCGTTGGCTGTACGCGAGCAAAGAGCTGCGTGGCTGGGTTGTGAGCATACCGTCCCCGTTGCGGCCTTTCCCTCAGTGGAGGGCCGTCCCTGCCCTCGGGAGTAACTCGACTGTACACCCCTCCCTACTCTCTAGCTAAGGGCTCTGTTCACAGCGGGGGGGCAGTGGTTGTCCTGGCGGAGTCCTGGCGGAGTCCTGACAGAGTCCTGACAGAGTCCTGACAGAGTCCTGACGGAGTCCTGACAGAGTCCTGACGGCCTATTTTGGAGGTTTTCAACTTTGAGGTATTGTAACTATGTGAGGGTGAAATGAATGAATCAGTTCTTTGGGACAGTGCAATCCTTTTAATTATTACCTCCAACTCAAAAAAAGTCTGATGTCAAACGGACAACGGGGTCCCTTATGGTGGCCTGTAAGGGTAAGGTGCGGGAGGTCCACAAACCAGGTTAAACGGAAACCCGCCGGGCGCCGAAATTCACCGAGGACTTTTGTTCAGAGCCCTCGGCCCTCGGCCTCTTGCTGTCCCCCCTGACGGCCTTTGCCTGATCCCCGTTCAAGGCGAGCCATGCACTGTCCCCTCCGCTCACGCTGGGCCCGCCGCATTGCGCCGCCCATGCCGCCGCGAACTGCACGCCACGACCCCCGCTACGCCTGCTGCTCACGGAACCCGCAGCATCCGCACCACTCCCACCATGCGATGCGCTTTCGCTCGACGTCCGCCGCTGTACCCCTCGGCCTCACACACCGCCTGCGCCTCCCGCTCGCAGGTACAGCCGGTTCCATCGGGGAGCCGAAAGATGCGCCCGATGCTACCCATTCCCGATATTGTTCTGTGGAGCCCGCGGCCGGACCGACTTATTCGCTTACTGCGCTCCCGCGCCGCCCGAAGCAAGCCCGCACCATGCGCATCCTATTTTACGATTCTGACGCTCGCCCGCCGTCGCCTGCGCGCTCGCAGATCCAAAACAGCCGCGGTGATCCTTGACTGACAATGCTCTACCAGTACTTCATCACACTCATCGCGCTCATCGGGTACGCCACGACGTTCGGGGTGGTCGAGACCGAAGTCGGATCCGAGATGGTCGATGGGGAGTCTGCCTCTTCGTATCTCTTTTCGCAGTCTCTCGCCGCTTCTCGCTGCAACCTTCATGCCACCTCGCGGCCGTCCCACTCTCCCCTTATAAGTCTCTCGTGTCCGCGCCGACGCTCTTTTAACCGTAGAACGTCCCGCCAGAACACCGCCCGCCGACGATCGATCAGTCCACAATCGTCGGCCCGCACCCCGCAGCGACCCGCAGCGATGGATGCCGCCCCCCACGGCCCCTACGGCCGACGCGCCGATGCACGACCGGCCTCCGTCGGACGGCTCTCCGGCCTCTCCGGCCGCTGCCGCCCGCGCTGCTGCCGATCCGGTCCCCTTCACGCTCCGCACAAGCAACGACAACTTTGAGGTCGCCGGCTTTGGCCAGGTGCCCACCACCTGCTTGCCTCCATGTTCACGCTTCGCGCCCCTTCCCCCCCTCTGACGCCGCCGTATACCGTAGGTGAGGGGCACGACTACCCGCCTGGAAGGCGCTCTCATCAGCAAGTCACCCAGGCACCAACTCCTGGGCGTTTACGCTTGACTACGAAACCATGCCGGGCAGTGGATGCAGCTCGATCAAAACGGCGACGCCAACAGCTGGTCCCTGGGCGAGGAACTCGCCCAGGATGAGGTGCGAGTCATGATGCTCGACCCAGCGTGCACCAAGTCGCTCACATTCCGTGAGTTCTTCAACGGGCGACTGCGATCTCGAACTCCGACAACTGGACTGGTGCACCAGCCGCGGAGGACGATGGCTCCCTCGACGACATCCCTTCATCGACGGACGCCTTCACCGCCGCCGGCCCTGGGCCATCCATCGCGGCCTCCGACTGGCTGCCGCAGCTCACACCCTAATCTATCTGCCTTAGGCACGGAGCCAACGGAGCCATCGCGCATGCCCGCATCGCGTGCGGCTCCGAGGTCTCCCGCCGAGACCGGCTCGGCGCGGGTTTGACTGACGTGACTGACTGATGAGTGCTTGCGAGAGAGAGATTTTTAGCAATGCTTGCGATGGATGAAGGATCTCCGACACCCAAAACCAAATCGCAAATGCGGAGTGGAGCCCACACTTCGCGTGCAGATCCTGCGTCTCTCACTGCCCGAACAACAGAGGCGGGTACCGCCGCAGGTCCCACACTAGTGTATGTAGAAAGATGAACAACAGTCAGGCTCGGACTGGACACCAACGCGGTATGGGTACGACAAAGACCGACGATTCACACACCCCACAAGCCCGTGTCCCGAATCCAGCAGCAATGGCGTCCGCCGCCCGCAAGCGCGCCCGCACCGGCGGCGGCGGCGAGGAGGAAGACGAGGAGCCCGTGCCGGTCGCGGATGGCTTCGAGGCGCCCATCTTTGGCGCGCGCGTCGTCGGCCAGGTCACCACGCCCACGCTCGAGGGCGAGGACGGCCCTCTATCGCTCGGTCCGGTTGGCGTCGCGAGCGACCACGCGGGCGCCTGGTACGTCGCTACCAAGGACTCGCTGCTGCAAGTGAAGCCTTCTACTTGCCGCGTGGCAGCCTTGCCGGCAAGTGAAGCCTTCTACACCGTTGCTGCCAGCCCAGACGGGAGCGCGGTGTTTGTGGCGGACTCCAGCGGCAACCAGATTCGGCGGGTGGAGGTGGCGACTGGCGCTGTGACCACGCTCGCGGGCAGTGGCGAGAATGGCGACGCGGATGGCGTGGGCGAGGCGGCGCAGCTCTGCTACCCAGCCGGCATCGCCGTCAGCCCAGACGGCAGCGCCCTTTTTGTGGCGGACGTCGACAACCACAAGATCCGGCGGGTGGAGGTGGCGACTGGCGCGGTGACAACGATCGCTGGCAGCGGCGACGCGGGCGACACGGATGGCGTGGGCGAAGCGGCGCAGTTCAGCTACCCCTACGGAGTCGCCATCAGCCCAGATAGCAGCGGACTGTTTGTGGGGGACTGCAGCAACCACAAAATCCGGCGGGTTGAGGTGGCGACGGGCGCAGTGACAACGTTCGCTGGACGCGGCGACGAGGGCGACGCGGATGGCGTGGGCGACGCGGCGCAGTTTGCCAGCCCCTACGGAGTCGCCATCAGCCCCGACGGCGGCGCGCTGTTTGTGGCGGACAGCGGCAACGACAAGATCCGGCGGGTTGAGGTGGCGACGGGAGAGGTGACGACTGTCGCGGGCAGTGGCACTGCTGGCAGCGCTGACGGCGTGGGCGACGCGGCGGGGTTCGCCAGCCCAGTCGAAGTCGCCATCAGCCCCGACGGCAGCACGCTGTTGGTCGCGGATGGCGACCTCCGCCATGTCTGCGTGGCGGCGCCTCCTCCGCCTCCCTCCTTTGCCCCGATCGTCGTTCCGCCCTCCACCTTCTCCGCCGACATGGCGAAGACGTGGGGCGACGCCACCCTCCCGCAGGGCATGGTTACCTTCCTGGTCGGCGACGACGAGGAGCGCATCGAGCACGTGAGCAAGAACAACCTCTGCGCCCGGTCCCCGGTCTTTCGGACCATGTTTGGCATCGGCATGAAGGAGCGCGACGCCGCCGAGGTCACGGTGTCCCACACCGACCTCGCCAGCTTCACTGCCCTCGTCCGCTACCTCCTCACCGACCAGTTCAACCTCGGCGAGGAGGAGGGCAGGGCGCAGCGCGCGCTCGACCTGCGGGAGCTGGCGCAGATGTACCAGGTGCCGCGCCTCGAGCTGCTCTGCGCGCAGGCGCTGCAGGAGAGCGTCGGGCCGGCGACTGCCGTGCCGCTGCTCGAGGCGGCGCACACGACGGGCGACGGGCGCCTCCTCGCGCAGTGCCGCCGCTACGTGGCCGACCACGCCGCCGAGGTGCGGGCGAGCGGCGGCGTGGAGCAGCTGCGCGACTTTGGCGTGGCCAAGGGGCTGCTCGGCGACGCGCTCGACCAGGTGGCGGAGCTCAAGGGGACGGTGGCGGCGCGCGACGTGGAGCTCGAGAAGGTCCGGGCGGAGGTGGCCGCGCGGGCATGAGTGAGGGGCAGCGCCCCACGCCTGCTCGCTCGCCGCTTGGTCGAGCTTGGCACAGTGAGAGCATTGTGCACGACAGCGCAGCGCGCTGTGTACAGGGAGCGCGCTGTGTACAGGGAGCGCGCTGTGTACAGGGAGCGCGCTGTAAGTACGCCCGCGGGTGAGTGAGCGGAGAGCTGAGAAACCTTACGCGGGAAAGGAATTCTTTTCGCTGTGAGAGAGGCGCGAGTTAAGAATTCTTTTCACGACACTGCCACCGCTCTCGCGCCCGGTCTCGGGCTCATCCACTATGCCCTGGTCCAAAGAGAAGGACTTTCGCGAGAAGCTCTCCAAGCTGTCCGAGTCACAGCAGAGCATCCAGACGCTGTCGCACTGGGTCGCGTTCCACAAGGCCAACGCGGCCCACGCGGCGAACGTCTGGGCGGATGAGGCCCAGCGGGCGGCCGACCCGCACCGGCAGCTGCTGCTGGTGTACCTGGCGAACGACGTGATGCAGAACTCGCGCCGCAAGGGGACGCCCTGCGCCGACGCCTTCGCCTCGCAGATGGCGACCGTCCTGCCCGCCGCCCACGCCGCCGCAACGCCAACGGTCGGCGGCTTGTACGATGAGAAACCCTACACTTGCCGCCGGCACAACGACACACACACGGCCACAAAGGCCGGAGAGGCGCGGGTCGAGCGCGCTCGTGCCCGTGCCCTCGTCCGAGCGCGGTCGGGATCTGCAGCTCCCGGACCGCAGCCGCCAGCGTCCCTCTCGAGACATACATCGGTCAGCACCTCGCGCCGTTCGGCCCAACAGCAACCAGCCTCCCCTCGGCGCCCCCAGGTGCGAGCAAAGCTGGAGCGGCTGCTCTCGATCTGGGAGGAGCGCGCCGTGATGCCCGCGCCGCAGGCGGCCGGCACTTGCGCCCGCCCCCACCGGGTCTGTCTCTTCAGAAACCACGCCTCGTCACAGCGTGCGCGGGAGAAGTCTAGGTGGCGGAGGTGCGGGCTGCCCTCGGCGGCGAAGGCCCTCCGCCCGCTTCCGCGCCGGCCGTGCCGCCCGACAGCCAGCAGGCAGCTCCCGCCTAGATGCAGTCAGCTCCTAGGTAGGTAGAGAGGGGGAGACACGGTGCCGGAGTCGACGCTGCTCACTGCTACTACTAGACGCAGCCTTGAGGGCGACCGGGCGCGCAGAGACTGCGGGCGGACGCAAGCGACGCAAGCGATCAAGACGGAGAGAGCGGTCAAGCGGCACACAGACCACACAGCACGAGACACTCCGCCAGCTGACACTGCCGCCCGAGAGCACGCGCACATGCGCAGCGAAGACACGCTGAGCCGTGGTACGGCTCCTACCGGCATAGCCGCGAGGGGCGCGAGTGGCGCGCCCGACTGCGGGGCGCAGTCGAGGCGCTCGCCTCCCAACAGAACGGTCTGCGTCGCCGCCGTGCTCCTCCCCTGTGTACGCCTCCTAGGCCCGCGGGTAGTCTCACCCCATCCCCAGGGGCCTCCAGGGCTCGCACCTCAACCTCTCACAGACCAGCGCACAGCGCCATGGGACGTCTCTTCTTCTCAGAACAAGGCTGTGTACTAGGCGGCCGGCCTGCAGGCGGGCGGCCAGCAGAAACGGCCGCGGCCGGCAGACGACGCGGGAGCAGGCGGAGGAGGCGGAGGAGGCGGCGGGGGAGGGTCGACGGTACCGCTGCTGCAGGCGCGGGAGGAGGCGGTTTGGGGACACTCGTCCACGACACGTCCACGACACGTCCACGACACGTCCGCGACACGTCCACGACACGTCCACGACACGTCCACGACACGTCCACGACCCGTCCACGACCCGTCCACGACGCGACACCCTGCTCTCCGCCCTCCTCCCTGCCGCCTCTCTCCCCCCCCTGCCGCCTCTCTCCCCCCCCTGCCCCCTCTCTCTCACCCCTGCCGCCTCTCTCCTCGCTGCTCTCTCACCCTCGCCCTCACCTCTCGCACCGCTTCTGGGCGCACCGAAAGGCCAGGCGTGTATGTACCACTGGCGGGGTGTGACTACCTGCCCGCTCGCGAGGTCTCGGAGACACTTCTCTAGGCCGTACATAAAGGCCAAGCCCTCTCCCCACGCCTCCAGGCGCTGGAGCGCCTAACCGACGACTCGTCCCTCGACGTCGTGGCTGCGGCGCGGGGCACTAGATGCGGGATCTCTCCCATCATCTCCCCCGCATCTCCCCATATCTCCCCGTATCTCGTGCCCTAGATGCGGAATCTCTCCCCACCTCTCCCCATCTCTCCCCCATCTCTCCCCATCTCTCCCCGCACCTCCCCATATCTCCCCACATCTCCCCGCATCTCCCCGCATCTCCCCGCATCTCCCCACATCTCCCCGCATCTCCCGCATCTCCCCGTATCTCCACCTCGTAGGAGCGCGACAAGGTCGACGTGGTGGCCATCGAGCGCGGCGAGGCGGCGCCTAGCTGGGGAGATGTGGGGAGATGTGGGGAGATGTGGGGAGATGTGGGGAGATGTGGCGAGATGTGGGGAGATGTGGGGAGATGTGGGGAGATGTGGGGAGATGTGGGGAGATGTGGGGAGATGTGGGGAGATGCGGGGAGAGGTGGGGAGAGGTGGGGAGAGGTGGGGAGAGGTGGGGAGATGTGGGGAGATGTGGGGAGATGTGGGGAGATGTGGGGAGATGTGCGAGAGAGTACCCCCTGTGTCGCGTGCAGCCAGCCCCCTCCCCCTTGAGCGGCGCCCCTCCCCCTGCAAACTCCTGCAAAGGTGGGGGCGTCCTGTCCTCCTCCCACCGCCCCTAGCTTGACACGCCCGTCTTTCTTTCTTTCCTTAGGCGGCGCCGGCCGAGGTCGCCGCCGCCACGTCTCTGCTTGCGGGGCAGAGGGGCATAGCTGCGCGATGCACCGTCCACCCTAGCCTCCGCCTGCCTCCGTCGCCCCCCCTCTCCCCTCGCCTCCGCCTCCGTCACCTCCGCCTCCCTCGCCTCCGCCTGCCTGGCCTCCCCCCCTCCCCCCCCCCCCCCCCTCGCCTCCGCCTCCTCCGCCTCCCATCCCGCCGCCTCCGTCGGCGCCACCGCCCTCGCCGCCGCCGCTGCTTGAGAGCTTGGCTCCCGCCCTTAGGCAGCGGAAGCGGCTGGCTACTGAGCTCGAGCAGCGACGCCAGCTGATCCTGGCGCCTGCCGAGAGGAAGCCGAGAGAGCACCGAGATCATGAGTGCTCGTGACATGTCCGAGACATGTCCGAGACATGTCATGCACATGTCCGAGAAAAGGTTGTCCGCTCATGAGCCCACCGATTGGCAACCTAGGCGCTGGCCGCAGCGTGCGAGGCGCAGCACGCGTGCTGTGCAAAGCTGCAGGCGTCGGCGGGCGAGGCGGAGGCGCTCGTGGCCCGCATCGAGGCGTGGCAGGGCGCGTGACACGGCGCCGGAGCAGTCGACGGCGGGAGTCGGCCCGCACGCGCAATCTCATAGGCTCCGCCCGAACGCGCTATAGCGGGCGGACACAGTAGGACGGCGGAGTGGCCTCCTCCACTCTCCCGGTGGACTCGCGGTCGTCGTCGACGTCGTTCCTCTTGCGTGCGTCCCCCGTGTGGCGCACACACCGGAAGCGCCCGCTGGCGGGCCGCCGCACCGCGTGTGATGTCTAATGCGAATACGTCCATAAAGCCTGTCCAGCTACAGTGGGCACACCGCGCGACCGACGGGGACATCCAAGCGAGCTGTATCGCTATCGGGGTTCTCAGGGAAGCTGTCAGGGTCGAACCCCGAGTCTTCAACAAACGAGTCGACAAACAGCAAACAACTCAAACACTCACACATCATTTGGGGCTCTGAGAGCTGGCAGACGAATCTAAAGGCTAAACACCTTACACTCTGGCAGCAGCAGGTACCAAGTAGATCTCGCCCCCACCAGGCCCCCACCGTCGCTGTATGTCGTGCTCCGCAGCCGCAGGGTCTGTTGCTCTCTGCGCAAGACCCGCGCGTCGGTCCCGCCGGACCCCGCGCCCTCGCCGCCCGGCCGGGGCTGGAGAGGCTCTCAGTAGAGGCTGATGCCGCGCTCCTTGCACACGGCCACCAGCTCGGGCTGCTTCTCGTTGTCCACGCCGAGCGTCTGCACGCGAGGGGAGGCGCGATGGGCATTGGGCGGGGGAGGGGCGTGTGGCGAGGGGCGTCTCGCGCCTTCAGGCTTGGGGCGGCCCCCTCCTTGCCGAGGGCGGCGGCCAGCGCCTTGCAGCCCTCGTCGCCAATCTGGTTGCTGCTGAGAACGAGCTTCACGAGCCGCGGCGCTGCCCCGCTCGCGAGGACCTCCGCCAGCTGCGCCGCCTCCGCGTCGCCCCAGCCGAGGTCGACGTAGCGCAGCATGGTCACCCTCACGCCTGTCCATGTGCCGGCGAGGCCGATAAAGGGTGTGGATGCTGGGTTGACGGATCGAGGGACGCGACCCACTTCGCCACAGACGGTCCCGCGCCTCGCCGCTATGACGGCCACACGGCCGCAGCTCGTGTGCGTGTGGCCGTCTTTGTCCGGAGTGAATACTCCAACGCGCTCGTCGGTGACGGTGTCCCTCAACCTGCGCCGCGCTCGGCGAACCTCGACAGCGCTTTCGGTGGCATGCAGCTCTTTGCGCCTGAAGCCTGGAGAGCAGCTCCTCTGCTGCTCACACACTCTGCACAGTTGACACAGCCTACTGTGCGGCTGCCACAGCTGTGACAGCGATGGGCTCGCCCTCACTGGCCCTCAGTCACTTGTGCTGCGGCTTGTGTGAGCGACACTGCTCGGCGACTGCCGGCACACTGTGAGACCATGGGTGTGAGGTTAAACCACGCCACCAGCGCTTGGTCACATCGGCCCCGAGGTCAGGTCCATCTACTCTGTTGATGACAAGACTTGTCTGCCGGCTGGAGCCGAGCAGGAGGGCCCGGCGCACAACCCCTTGGTCAACTCACCCTCCACACCCCGTATTTTCTTTACAGGTAAAGGGTGTGGATGCTGGGTGTTGACGGAAATCGAGGGACGCGACCCACCTCGCCACAGACGGTCCCGCGCCTCGCCGCTAAGTTTGCGGCACGCCCCGCACCGTCCGCTGTGCCGCGTTTTTTGTCCGGAGTGAAAAGTCCAACGCGCTCGTCGGTGGCGGCTTCCCTCAACCTGCGCCGCGCTCGGCGAACCTCGACAGCGCCTTCGGTGGCATGCAGCTCTTTGCGACAGAAGCCTGGAGAGCAGCTCCTCTGCTGCTCACACACTCTGCACAGTTGACACAGCCTACTGTGCGGCTGCCACAGCTGTGACAGCGATGGGCTCGCCCTCACTGGCCCTCAGTCACTTGTGCTGCGGCTTGTGTGAGCGACACTGCTCAGCGACTGCCGGCACACTGTGAGACCATGGGTGTGAGGTAAAACCACGCTACCAGCGCTTGGTCACATCGGCCCCGAGGTCAGATCCATCTACTCTGTTGATGACAAGACTTGTCTACCGGCTGGAGCCGAGCAGGAGGGCCCGGCGCACAACCCCTTGGTCAACTCACCCTCCACACCCCGTACCTTAAACGGTCTTACGGCTTTAAAAGAGTGACCCCCCCCGTGCCTGCAATCTCTTAAATGGCAATTTAGGCCCCCAAACCTCCTCATTTCTAATTTCTAAAAAGGTCTTTCAGGTCGGGGTGGTATATGCACCGCCAATGCGGTGCGCGTGCGGGAATTTACCGTTTTACCAAGACTGACCACGCGACCCACCGCGCACCGGCACACCGCAGACACACCGAGACACAAAAGACGTATCGAGAGAGAGTTCGAGATCCCGCTGGAGATCGATCTCTTTGCCGCAAGCCACACTCTGCCCGGCCGTGCCGGTCCCTCACTCCGGCTTCTTCTTGACAATCTTGCCCTGAAAGGACTCGTTAAAGTGGCTGCCCAGCTGCTGCGACGGCCGGCGCAACAGCTCCACGTTCTCCTTGACCGTCGTGTCGGCGGTCTGTGAGATGGATCGGACCAGCGACGTTGCAGAGGAGGCCTCGATGGCTTCTCTCCGTGCGGCGCCGCGCGCGCGGAGGGCGTCGCCAAGCTCCTTGGCCGAAGAGACCTTCCACTCCTTCTTTATGTAGACTGCTCCCAGCAGCCCGCCACAGAGCACAATGAGCGACGCCATACCCAACGCGCCCTGGCTGACGGCGACTGGCGCGACGGCGCCAGACTTGCCGGGGACGATGTACTGCGCCTCGGGGCGGAGGTTGGTGGAGACGTAGTTGACCCGGTCCTTGGTCATGTCGTTCCTCGCCTCGGTCGCCAGGGCCGTCGGCGGGGTGATGGCGCGCGAGACTGCGGCGCGGCGAAGAAAGGAGAGCGGTCAGAGCGAGGAAGGAAGTGACGGGCGGCGGCCGATCAGCGGTGCGGGCGTGGCCAGAGGCGCGGCTCAGCTGCTGCTCCGGACGCCGCATCATCAAGCGGCGTGCGGCGCACACCCGACGTGGCGTCGAGGTACGACTCCTCCGCCTCCTTCTTGGTCACCGCCGGCAGCTCGACGTTGCCGCTCCACACCTGCGGCGCGAGACAAGCCGCCGCGGGGATCGGTGGCATCGCTGTCGGCACAAACGGCTCAGGCTACGCAAAGGGCACCTTGACGTCTGCACCGCCCTTGCCGCGCTGGGCCTCGGCGAGCGCGTCGTCCTTTGGCTTGGCGACGCCGCCCTTGCTGCAGTAGCGACGCAGCAGCGGCACTTTCCGAACGGCAAACGTGGCAGAGCGCGAGGCGGGCGGCGCGGCGTGCATATACACGCTAATGGCCTTCTTCATCAGCGCTGAAAAGAAAAATGTTGACTCAACACAGGGATTTCTACCCAAGCCGGATTTTTATATAGCAGCTCCTCTCTACCCAGAGCTGTCTTTCTCGCCCGAGGCTCGCCGTGGCCCCACACGGCAGCCTCTGCTCGCGTTTTCGAGCCACAGGACCTTCGTCCGGGCCCATGCATGGCCGGCACGCCATCGTCGATTCCGCGCGCTCGGCTCCACCGGCTTGCTGTGCGGACGGCTTCTTGTCGCTCTCGTCGAGAGCGTTTTGGCGGCCCGGCGGGTGGGAGAATCTGTGTCGTCTGATGTGGCACTGTGTACGTCACATCGGTCTTGATAACAAGCACGGTCGATCGTGTTCGATCCGTCGAAGCGATACACTCGTTCCTATCTCGCTGGAGGGCTGGCACGGAGCTCTGTGCCGACAAACAGGAAGAGCCGAGCGGCAAGAAGGGCTTGATGGGGAGTTAGAACCGGCAAAGGTGCTCACGGAGGTTTCGGAAATCCACCCTGATGCGGTCGGTTCCCCCCAGGTTTGACCGCGCAGCTCGCAAGACTCGTCGAGCACTCGCAGCCTCTCTGCGCCTCTCATGCTGCCGAGCTGCGGGAAGTTCAGTCTTTCCGGAAGATATCGTCGAATTTTGAAACCTGCGCGGTCAAACCTGGGGGGAAATAAGAGCGTCACGACGGACTTCAGGTCACACCTGAAGCTCTTCTGACGCTTCTCGCTCCCCATCGAGCCCTTCTTGCCGCTCGGCTCTTCCTGTTTGTCGGCACAGAGCTCCGTGCCAGCCCTCCAGCGAGATAGGAACGAGTGTATCGCTTCGACGGATCGACCGTGCTTGTTATCAAGACCGATGTGACGTACACAGTGACACATCAGACGACACAGATTCTCCCACCCGCCGGGCCGCCAAAACACGCTCTCGACGAGAGCGACATGAAGCCGTCCGCACAGCTACTCGGACATTACCGATCATGACGAGCGGCGAAGGAGTGCTCCGCTGGGTCACGCCACGGGGGCCCGCCGCCTCAGTTGCGACTTTCGGATGCGGTAGGGCTTGCACGAGCGCCTGTTCAGTCTACGCTAGACCGAACTGGGGGCGGGCCCTGCTATATAAAATTGAGGTTGGGTAGTGACTAAAGGCTCGGCTTTTCTTTTGAGTTTTGTGAGATCGCCTCTCTTTAGTTGTGTACGTGTACGGTGTCGTGTAAGGTGTCGTAACATGAAAAAGAAAGAAAGAAAACAGACAACCCAAGGGAGGGATGGGAGGACGTAACATGAGAGGGCTCCTGCATCAATCTCTTTTTTTTGTTGGGATGGCGAAACACAGTCCGACCAACGACTGGGACACCAACGCGGTATGGGTGGACGCAGGACGGGCGATGACGGTCACACAGGAGCGACACACAGAACCACAAGACAAGACACTCAGCCAACCTCCTCATCCACAGCTTCGGCCGGAAAAGAATTCTTAAAATACAAGCCTCTCTCACAGCACACTGGCACGACAAGGGTGCGGACTGGCGCGGACTGGCACACACACCGGCTCACAAACCGGAAAAGAAGTGAAAAAAAAACGGCGGTCGCACGATTCACGCGACAGGCGAGGCGCGGGCGACACGAGCTTGCTCAGAAGCCGTCGCCCGCACCACAGGAGCAGTCACACCACTCCCACACTCCGGCGCCCACTCACTCCCCACCCCGACATCCGTGTGAGTGAGTGAGTGAGTATTCTTGATACGAAACCACGACGACACACACCAGTCGACTCGTATCGGTTGCCTCCATGAACGGCGGAGCTCGTATTCTCGTGCCCACACCACACCTGGCTCCAACGTGGACACGCCCATAGCTGGGGACACTACTAGGTCATGCATGGCATCAGAAGTTTGCCTCATCAGCCCGGAAAAGAATCCAAGAAAAATCGCCTCTCTCAAGTGCTCTCGCACAGCACACAGGTTCTATAGGCTAGTTCCATTTCACTCTGACACGCTAATCTTGAAAACGTCCAACGGAGCTCCGTGTTGCTCCCAGCGCCCTCCCCCGCGCTTCCTGCGGCCCTAGCCGATACTACTAGCATGGGAGGTCATCTGGCTACCGCGAGAGCGACCCAACTCGTCGACATCGTCCGATGATGGTGCCTCAAAGTCAGCCTTCGGAGGCTATCGTGGGGTCGAGCTGGCAGTAGCCGTGACATGTGGTTCCACCACCCCTCGTAGGCTTTGCCTCTGACCGCCACCGTTCCCAGGCTGCCTAATGGGATGGAAAGGAAGGCTCGGCGAGCGTATAGAAGCGTGCTCGACCTCGTCGTGGCAACCTGTACGGCAGCGCTGGTAGGCGCGATGAGCGTCGTGCCACCTGACCCGAGACGGGTCGCAGGCGTCGTACCGAGCGCGTCGAGACCGTGTCCTGATGTGATCTGCACGGTTGAGTCACGTCGGCGTCAAAGGAGCGACGTGCGACCTGTCCGAGCTTGATCTCCGATCTCAGCGACGTCGAGTCGTCTCCGGCGCGCAACAAATGTACCTCCCCAGGACGCGCAGAGGCAGCTGCGACCCCGCCGAGTGGACGGGCGCACACCGTAGTCCGCGCCACCTGCTGTGTGCGCCCGTCTACTCGGCGGGGTCAAAGCTGCCTCTGGAAGGCACCGAGAGGTACAATAGTGCGCAAATGGTCAAAATCAAGAGCGATTCTAAGATCAGGTCTACCACTGGGCGAAAATCGGCCGTCCCTCAGTGCTTCCAGCCTGCCCGCTTGAGTTTCCTCAATTGGCTTGAATTTTGCTTAGTAGAAAAAAGAATAGCGCCGATCGCGGGCCGCCGGAGCGGGCATTTCGAAGTGGTCAGCGGGCATTTCGAAGTGGTGCGGCGGCAGGCTGCCACCGCTGCCCGGGCGCCCCGAGCGGCGGCGGAGGGCCGCCCAGGCCACCACCAGTGCCCCTCCCACCGGCGGCGCGGCGGCAGCGGCGCCGACCGCCCCTCCATCAGCGGTGGCGCGACGGCTGTCGTCGGGGCGCCGGCAGGTGCCGCGCGCAGAGGGTGCCACCGGACCGGCTGACGCGCGCCCGGCGGAACCTTCGTCGTCCATGGCGGGCCGAGCACCCCCGCGTCGCTTCTCGGCGCATTGGAGAGCAGAGGAAGCTGCTGGCGTCGCCGCTGGGATCGGCGGCGGCGCCAGCAGCGTTCTCGGATCTGAAGCCGACTTTGAGCGCCGATCGATCGATCTGAGGGCTGGCCGATGGGTGGCGCTGGGACATCGCCGCCGCCGCGGAGGCCGGCGGCGACCAGAGGAGCGGTTGGGGCGCGTGGCGCATATGTTACCTGCCAAGTGAGCATTCAAGTGTGCTTCGAGATTTATTCGAGATTTGAAACTTAGATTTTCGTTTCCAGCGGGGAGGTGGCAGACCTGATCTTAGAATCGCTCTCAAGGGGTTTTGTAACGCGAGCTGTGCCACAGTGAAATGGAGAACTAGCCATACAAGCCGGAAGATCCTGCTCGCGCAGCCTTACGACCACGAGGTGGGGACCCTGCCTGTCCTTCTCCCACCCCTTGTTTGGTGTGTCCGTTTTATTTATAGCACACAGGTTCGACACAGGGTTCGCACGAGAGTATGACTATAGCTGTACTGTAAGTAGTAAGACACCGTGTGGCTGACTTCGCGAGAGTCACCGCACCGGTACGGACTGCGACCACCCCTCTGCATCCCTTCTCGTAGGGCTGCTTGCGCGGTCGCGTGCACGAGCGAGATGCGTCTCTCCAGGCGCTCCTTGACGGACACCCGAGCTCGGTACGACGGGCACGTCGGAGGGATGCCAAGCCGTCGCGTCGACTTCGACTGAGAAGACGGCTGGTGACTCAATCGGCAGCCGGGCCAGCTCGTCGAGGTACTCGTCGTCCTCCTCCTCGAGCTCGTCCTCGTCCATGTCCTCAGCGCACGCGCACGCCACGGGGTGCATCTCGTCGTGCCCTTCGCCCACGCGGTACTCGCCCATCGAGAGCGTGATGCTCGGCAGCTGCTCCGACTCGTGCCACGCCCCGGTCGCCGGGTCGTACGTGACGGGCGGCCCACTGCCCATGACCACGACACTGCCCTCGTGCGCGGTGGCCGCGAGGTGGCCGTAGCCGAGTTGCCGCGGGTTCGGGTAGCCACAATGTGGCACGGGGATCGGCGGCGCGCGGCGCCACTCATCGTCACTGGGATCGTAGATCAGCATCGCGTCTTCGTTCCTTCCGTACCGAAGGCCGCCGATGACGTATAGCAGGCCGCCCACCGACACAGCGACCGCATCTGAGCGCCCTTTCCCCGGCATGTCCTTCTTCCTCTCCCACGCGCCATTGCCAGGCTGGAACCTCCACAGCTGCTTGTTGTCGTCGCCGCCGCCCGCCAGAAAGATGGCGCCGTCGAGCTCGCATGCAGCCTCGTCGCTGTGGTGGAGATCTGGCCCTGTCCCCGAAGGGGAGCGCTCGAGGCGCGTCCACACCGCCATCGCGGGCTCGAAGACCAAGCAGTCGTGCCGGAAGAAGAGGTACAGCTTGTGGCAGCACGCCGCCACTGCGGGCCGGAAGTGCGACTCGGGATCGATGAGGTCTGGAGGCACGCGAAAGTGCGACCAGCGGGAGCTGCCCACTTCTAAGCAACGGATGGGCGGGCCGAACGCCTCGTCGTCGGATCGGCTGTCATCTTCATCGTCATAGCCACCGATGAGGTAGCACCGCCCGTCCAGCAGCGCGCTTTGCGCGTGACAGCGCGCAAAGGGCAGCCTCGAAGTGACGCGCCACTGGCCGCGGATGAGGGCGTGGCAGCTGAGCGACATGAGGGTGCGCTGCGGGTACTTTTGGCAATCGGGCCAGTCTGTCACCGTGCCGCCGATGGCGAGGAGGGTGAGTATACTGCTCCCGCAGAGGCGTCGCTCCTCTTGGAGCGCCGCGCGGGAGACGCCACGGAACCGGCGGCACCCGGCGCGCACCGCCGCCTCGTCGGAGCGCGGCACCCAGGCTAGGACACGGAGCAGACAGTCGTCGTCGAGCCGCGTGAACGCACATGGGCTGAGCAGCATGTTGGCCGCCTTGACACAGATGCGCTCCCCTCTCAGCATTGAGACCGCCCAGCGCTCTTTCGACTGTATCCAAGACAGGACCGTCGCTTCAGCGCAATTGAGATCCGGCCGAGTGCGCAGCCCGTGAAGACGCACGCGATGGCCTGCAAGCACGGGGCCACTGTGGCAACCGACGGCGAGGAGCGCGGCGAGCTGGACGGCAGGGTCAGTCGCGTCAGTCGCGTCGGACACAGTGCGGGACGCGGAGCTGCGCGCGCGCATGAGCCCCCACAACCCTTACACACGGGCGCTTTTCCGAGGCCATAATGGCGCGAAAGGCCAGTGCAGCGGGTTCGGTCCTAAGCATGTGCGGTACCATCGCGGCCGCGAGAGGACGGACAGCGAGAGTCGGTGGCGGCGAGGCATGATGACCGGGTGAGTCTCACGCAAAAGGTGGCCAGCGTGGTCATATGAACACACGGGAACGGGAGAACGGTGTCGTGTGAGGTGTCGTAACATGAGAGATCTCCGCTGCCACCGCGAGGCGGCGAGTTCCACACAAAGGCAAAATGTATGTATGTAGGAAGGTGAAGAACAGTCAGGCCTGGACTGGACACCAACGCGGTATGGGTGGTTTGTAAAATGAACTCGTGGACGCTGGACAGATGATGACGATAAAAACGCGCCCGCCGCTTTTCGGCGATGGTGCGTGCCCCCCAAGTCCGCGTAGCGGTGACACGCAGCGGACCGGCCCGCACCGCGGCCACCGACAGGGACATCGAGGCGGGACAGCGGGGAGCGACAAAGGCCCCACGCCTCCTCCTCGCCGCAGTCCTCCTCAGCGTCAGCCTCGCCCTCGGGCTAGGGCTGGGGCTCGGCCTCCGCGGCTCGCCGTCGTCGGCCTCGCCCTCGCCGCAGGTCATGGAGGTCACCGACGAGACAGCGCTGCTGCCGACGGGTTCGCCCACCGCCAGCCCCACAGCGTCGCCGACGGCTTCGCCTACTGTCAGCCCCACGGCGACGGCTTCAGCCAGCCCCACAGCGTCGCCGACGGGTTCACCCACCGCCAGCCCCACAGCGTCGCCGACGGGTTCACCCACCGCCAGCCCCACAGCGTCGCCGACGGGTTCACCCACCGTGCCGGGCGGGCTCGGAGGAGCTCGAGGAGACGGCGGACACGAACAACGAGATCCTCTGTTACCTCCAAAACTTCTCGTCCCCCCAAGAGATGAGGGGCAACCTCACTGCACTGGTAAGCGAAGCAAGCCAGGAGTGCAACCCGAGCCGGCGTCGCCGCCTCGGCGCGAGTCCCGTGCCGCACCGCACGTTTGTGCACACCATTCCGGGCGAGTTGCTCTACAACCCGACCCAGTTTGTCTACATGGGCGCCGCACCCAACGGCGTCGAGGCGCTCAGCCACGTTGGCGTGGAGGCCGTGGAGGACCTCATCATCCAACGCCTCTCGCTCGAGCAGGTGCTGCTCACCTGCCACGCCTCGGCCTGGCAGCGCCCGTCCGAGCCAAGTCCGGCTGCGTGGCGCGGCTACTGCCACAGTCCGCCCACGTCGGCGACGGTCTGGGCGACCCGCACCGCAACCACGGACGGGCGCGTCATCCCGCTGCTGTGGGCCTGCCACCAAAAGGAGCACGCGTTGGGCGCGTCGCGCGCCTTTGAGTGCCACGTGCTCGAGAAGTCGCTCGTGGCGCTCTCCCCGGACAAAGAGTTCCTGCTCCGCGCGGACTGAGCCTTGGTCACGAGGCTACTTCGACATGACACAACGCTCAACGGCACTCTCTCCGGAGTCGGGGAGTTGTGTGACTGCTCCTGTGGTGGGGGCGACGGCTTCTGAGGAAGCCGTCGCCCGCGCCTTGCCTGTCGCGTGAATCGTGCTGTGCGACCGCCTTTTGTTGTGAAACTCTCTCCGTACTTCCCACGTGCACCGTAGAGGTGGGCGCGCGTGTTATTGTCCGTGCCAGTGCGCGGCCGAGCGATTATGAATTTCTTTTTATATCTTAGGCGCCTTTCTTTTCGGTGTTAGTGCCAGTGCGCCAGTCCCGTGCCTAGCGTCGTGCGAGCGGCGGTGGCCATTCTTTTCTTCGTGTGCCGGTGTGTGTGCCAGTAAAGAAAGAAAGAAAGAAAGCAGACAGCGCCAGACGAGGGATGGGGGAGGATGAAAGAAAGAAAGAAAACACACAACCCAAGGGAGGGATGGGGGAGGATGCCAGTCCGCGCCAGCTCGGCGCAATTCTTTTCTTCGTCATCGGTGTACATGCCATGACGGCGCTCACGCCGCCCCCTTCGTCGCGCGCCTTGCGCGTCCTCCTCGCCGTCGCCATTCCTGCCGCCGCCGCCCGCGAGGAGGCGCCGCCCGGCATGGTGCACATTACCGGCGCGCAGTTCGTCATGGGAGCCGAGCCGGACGCGCAGAAGCTGCGGGACGACCTCGAGCAGCAGGGAGTGGAGGTGCAGGAGTTTTGGCTGGACGCGACGGCGGTGACGAACGAGGCATTCCGCGGCTTCCGCAAGGCGACGGGCTACAAGACCGAGGCCGAGAAGTTCGGCTGGTCCTTTGTCCTCGAGATGCAGGCGACCGACGAAGCCAAGGCGCGGACAAACGCCACCGTCAAGGAGGCGCCGCACTGGCTGGCCGTGCCGGGCGCGTGGTGGCGGTACCCGCAGGGGCCAGGCTCGGGGATCGCCGACCGCCTCGACTACCCGGTGGTCCACATCTCTTTCAACGACGCCAAGGAGTACTGCAAGTGGGCGGGCAAGCGGCTGCCGACAGAGACCGAGTGGGAGTTCGCGGTCTCTAGATGCTGGACACCTCCCCACACCTCCCCACATCTCCCCACACCTCCCCATACCTCCCCGTCGCTCCATATCTCGAGGCCTAGGAGGCTGGATACGCATCCGCATCTTGCCACGAGCAGTTGAGGGCACGCACATATACGCGGTCCACAAGTTTCGAGACCTCGGGAGCGGGCAGTTATTCACACCTGGGCAGGTAGGGGATCGGGCAAGGCAGTTGTGCGGCAGTGCACATATTCGGCCGCATCCCGCTGGATTGTGCTCACTGCATTCGTCGCCCGCGTGCGTTCACGTGATTGCCTCCGTATACGCGGCGCGGTACCGCCTCCCCACCCTGACGCGTGTGTGCCCATGGCGCAGGTCGGCGGCGCGTCGTCCGTACGCGAGCCTCACCTCCTCGCAGAAGGCTTACCCTTGGGGCGAGATTAGCCGAGAGTCGCCGAGAGTCGCCGGGAGTAGCGCCTTTGCCCGTGGGGCTCAAACGGAGTACTTGTGACTGACTCAACCACGGTGAATGCATCCTTCATTACTTCCGGCGAATGTCTTCTTTCATTCAGGCGACGAGCGGCCCTCCAACGATTCCGAGTGGAGGCTCAACCTGTGGCAGGTATCTCCCCAGATCTCCCCAGATCTCCCCAGATCTCCCCAGATCTCCCCAGATCTCCCCAGATCTCCCCAGATCTCCCCAGATCTCCCCAGATCTCCCCAGATCTCCCCAGATCTCCCCCTATCTCGGAACGTGTAGTGGCCGCAAGTTGCTCACCCACGTGCATTGGGCCTTGCACATTGAACATGTCGTGCCGGCTTCTGCCCGTGTGTCCGGGGGTGGAGATGCGAGGGACTAGCCTGGCCCTTGCCCCACAACTTTGTGTGTGGAGAAGCTTACCTGAACCTCACCTCAACCTGTGGCAGGGGGCATTCCCGCACTCGGACGCCGCTCTCGACGGGTACGCGGGCCTAGCCCCTGCGAGGGCGTACCAGCCGTCCAAGGTCGGGCTGTACAACATGCTTGGCAATGTGTGGGAGTGGACAGGGACGTGGTACGCAAAGTCGTCCGGGCAGCGCGTGCTGCGCGGCGGCTCGTACGTGGACTCGCCCGACGGGTCGCACAACCACATGGTGACGTGCGCCACGCGGATGGGCAACACCGAGGACTCGAGCGGCGACAACATGGGCTTCCGATGCGCAAAGGCGGTGGAGGGTGCGCCAAAGCTGTCCCCGCGCGGCTACCAGTACTCGCAGGTCAAGAAGAAGCGGCCGCCGCCCGGTGTGGGCGACCCACTCAAGGACGGCGGCAAGGCGGCGCAGGAGCTCGTGCAGGCGATCGCCGCCAAGGAGGGCGCCGAGGGGCTGCAAAAGTACATGGACAGGATGGGGATGGGGGCCGACGTGATGATGGCGGGCGACGCGCAGAAGAAGACCGAGGAGCGGAAGCGGCGGATGATGGAGCAGGCGGAGGCGGCGGCAAAGGCGGCGGCCGACGCGCACAGCTTTGACGACCTCCGCGACGAGGACATAGACAAGACGGAGCTGTGAGGGGGGGCGAGCGAGGGGGCGTGTGGGGGGATGAGGCTTGACGCTTGTTTGTGTGTCAGCTATAACCTATATAAGCTCGATCTCTCGAGGCGCGTGTGTTGGGCCGTCGCGCGTCGGATTACTCTATCTAGACGAACCGTTAGAACCTCCGTCTTCGACGGCAGTCTCTCGCCAAAATTCTGCGCGGCCACACAGGGATTTCTAAGGAGAAAAGCCAACCCACGCAGCCGTCCGGCGTTGGAGCACTTGGTGCAGTCATTAATAAAATAACCTCACTCCCATACCTAAAACAAAACTCCCAGGGCCGGGGAGCAACAGCAAAAAGCGCGCGTGGTCGAGAGCACCATAGCGGCGGGCGCTCTGTGTGTAGGCATAGAAATGTCGAACTCCGCGCAGGCGCAAAACGCGGAGGCGGAAGCAGCCTCGACTTACGTCGAGCCGGAGAGCCTATTCGCCCAGTGCACCGCTGCGATTGGCACGCGCGCCAATGTGCGCCTCCTCCGGTGGGACTTCCTGGACGATCGCGCTCGCCGCCTCGCGCTGGCGACGACAGACGCAGAGCGTGCGGCGCTCGCGCTGCCGAGGCGGCAGGATCTCGAGCGGGACCATCCTGCGGCGTTCTATTCGCTGGATGAGCTGCAGGCGCTGCCACGAGGCAACAAGGCCTTTGCTGGTGGGCCGCTGCCGCTCGTAGCCGTCTCGTACTGCTGGCGCTCTGCTGCGCATCCCGACCCGTTTGGGCAGGCGCTCGTGCGGTTCGCCGCCGCCGTACGGCACGCGCAGCGTCACCGTGCGCAGCGGCACAACGCTCTTCTTCCCAAGGCCGTGGCCGTCTTCTTCGACTGGTGCTCGCTCGACCAAAAAGATGCGCAAGGCAACCGGACGGACCAGGAGCGCGCATCCTTCCAAGGCGCGCTTGCGTCCATGCAGCTATGGTATGCCCATCAGCTCACCACCGTCTTCATGATGACCGACCCCGCGACCGACCCCGCGTCCGACACGCTCGTTGACTCGCTGTCGTATGGCGCTCGCGGGTGGCCCACGTTTGAGTCTCGTTGCGCGATGCTCGGCAAGCGCACCTCGCAGCACGCGTGGCCGCTGCTGGTCGATGTGGCCGCCCTCGGATGTGACGCCGGCCGCACCGAAGCCGGTCAGGCGCCGCGCTACCCGCCGCTGCGGCCCGACGAGTTCCACGCGCTGCTCGCGACGAAGCGCTTCACGAATGGTGCAGACGCGGAGCTGGTGGCGAACCTGTACACGGCGACGGCGCGCGAGGTGATTGGCGGCGCGAGCATGCTTAAGTTCGGCGGCTTACAGTGGGGCGACGCTGAGCTGGTCGAGCTTTGCGCGTGGCTGCCCCACTGCCAGAAATTGCGCACGCTCAGCCTCGTTGGCAACCGCATCGGCGACGGCGGCATCAGGGCGCTCGCCGCGGTGGCGGCCAGCGGCGGGCTGCAGCAGATGCGTGATCTCAACATTGGTAGCAACGTCATCAGCGACCGCGGTGGCCGTGCGCTGCTCAAGGCCATCGAAGCGGGCCACTTCCCGGCGATGACCAAGCTGGAGACCCATGGCAACCGCGACCTCTCGGAGCTCATGCGGACCAGGCTGCGCGAGGCGTTGCGCGCACTCGATCGTGAGAGGGCGGCGAGGGCGAGAGTGCGCACTTCGTCGGGAATTAACTAGCTCAAGATCTCTCTAGTCCTGACGCTCAGGCGGCCCACTGCTTTCTTGGGTGTGCGCAATTTGAATTCTTTTTCTCGCGATGTCTGCCCCGTCGCGCCGCTCGCGCCTCGCCACCGCCGCCACCGCCACTCCCTCGCCAGACACGCCGGCGCCCGCCCGCCTCCTCGACCTCCCCAGGGAGCTCCTCGTGCGCTCCCTGTCTCGCTGCGACCCCGCCGACATCGCTCGCGTCGCGGCCGTCTCGCTCCTCTTCCACGCCTCGCTTGCGGAGGAGGGCATCCGCTTGTGGGCGCAAGAGTGCGGCTTCGAGCTGCCGGCGCAGCCAGAGGACGAGAGCTGCACCGTGCGTTGGCTGTGCTTCGTTGCGCTGCTGTGCGAGTCCAACCCGCCGGCGAGGGCGGCGGCAGGCTTTCAGCACAGCGTCTTCATCGACGGCGAGGGGCGGCTCTCGTCGTGCGGCTCAGAGCCGATGTTCACTCCAGGGCTGCTCGGTCACGGCGAGGGCGTGACGCGGCTCAACACGCCGACCCGCCTCCCGTCGACGCTGGGTGAGCGCGCCGTGAGCGTGTCGGCTGGAGATGCCCACAGCCTCGCCCTCACTGGCAGCGGCACCGTTTGGAGCTGGGGCCAGGGAGGCTTGGGCGCGCTGGGCCACGGCGACGAGGAGGAGCAGCTGCTGCCGACGAAGATCGAGGCCTTTGCTGACCAGCGCGTCATCGCCGTGTCGGCTGGACAGCACCACAGCCTGGCCATCACCGCCAACGCCGTCTTTACTTGGGGCAAGGGCGGAGGCGCTTGCCTAGGCCACGGAGAGGACCTGTCGAACCAGCTGCTGCCCAAGAAGATCGAGGCCTTTGCTGGCCAGCGCGTCCTCGCTGTGTCGGCTGGACGCGATCACAGCCTCGCCATCACCGCCGACGGCGCCGTCTGGTCCTGGGGCTATGGACTCTTTGGCCAGCTGGGCCACGGCGACCAGCGGAGCCAGCTGCTGCCGAAGAAGGTCGAGGCCTTTGCTGGGCAGCGCGTCGTCGCTGTGTCGGCTGGACCACGCCACAGCCTCGCCCTTACCGCCGACGGCGCTGTCTGGAGCTGGGGCGATGGAGAGTGGGGCCGGTTGGGCCACGGCGACGAGCAGCACCAGCTGCCCAAGAAGGTCGAGGCCTTGGCGGAGCGGCGCGTCGTCGCTGTGTCGGCAGGAGGCGGGCACAGCATCGCCCTCACCGCCGACGGCGCCATCTGGAGCTGGGGCGATGGAGCCTATGGCCAGGTGGGCCATGGCGACCAGCAGCACCAGCTGCTGCCCAAGAAGGTCGAGGCGTTGGCGAGTCGGCGCGTCGTCGCTGTGTCGGCTGCAGCCGCGCATAGCCTCGCCCTCACCGCCGACGGCGCTGTCGCTGCGTGGGGAAAGGGCGATCGCGGCTGCCTAGGACACGGAGAGGACTTGTCCAACCAGCTGCTGCCCAAGAAGGTCGAGGCGTGGGCGCCGGGGCAGTGAGGTGCCTGCGTAGTTCCTAGTTGGACAAGGAGGGGATGCTTCTTCTCGCGGAGCTCAACGAGGAGAGGGTTCGGCATCACGGCGGGGTGGAGCCCGAGGGTGGACGACCCGAGCCCGAGGGTGGTCGGTGGCGGCGGAGACGTGTGGTATGCGGGGGCGGCGGAGCCGGATGAGTCTCTCTTAAACGTGAGAGCTGCAAGCTGTGGCGCCCCCGGCGCGCCACCCGCCACGGCACGCGCGCTCTCTGTCGATCTCTGGCACTGGGGCGTGACGCGTGTGGGGCTCTCGCCTCTCCGCGGCTCTGTGATGGTGAGTGGGGAAGCGCTCACGTCACGTGGACAGTGGTCAGTGCACACATCGAGAGTGTTATCCTTTAGCGACACGCAGAAGCCAGAACGAGCCGAGACGTCGACGCGCGGAAGAGCCGGGTGTGCACATGCTCGAAGCGCGAACACACCAAACTGGCACACATAAACTCACTGTGCAAGGTGGATAGAGAGTCGAGGACCGAATCATCAAAAGTGGCGAGCCAAGCGGCAAGCGCTGCAAGGCGCGCGAGCTTGACGGGCGCCCCCTCCAGCGGCACCCTTCAAGCGGCGAACTCGTTTCTCGACGCGTACTCGAGGCCGGCGTCGATCTCGTCCTTGAGGGCGGGCGTGAGCGCCGCGAGCCGCTCCTGCTCAAAGGAAGGGGGGGGGGGGGGTGAGTAGATGCGCGGGCTCGTCCACGACATGTCCGCGACATGTGCATGTGCATGTCCATCCCCCCAGTGCGCGTCGAACTCGGCTGCTCTTGGCGCGCGTGCGGGGCAATCTCGGCTGATCTCGGCTGCCCCTCGGCTGATCTCGGGTGGCCTCGGCAGAGCTCGGCTGATCTCGGGCGATCTCGCCTTCTCGTGCGGCGACAGGTCGCCGAGCGGGTGGACGGTCTCGACGCCCTTCTTGCCAAAGGTGACCTTTGAGGCAGAAAGGGCAGCTCGGTCAGATTCCAGGGGGGGGGGGGAAAAAAGGGGGGGGGGGGGGAAACCTTGGAGGCAAAATAGGGGAACTTGGTCACCCTCGACGCCCCGTACCCGCACTCGGGGGGCGGCGTGCCTAAGAAAAGTCCCGGAAAGGTCGGGGAAAGGTCTCGGAAAGGTCGGGAAAGGCCCGGCCCCGGGGGTCGGCGTGCCCCCAAGGGCCCCCAAAAAAGGGGTTTCCCAACCCGGGGGCCGGCGTAACCCCTTGGGAGGGGGGGGGTTCCAAAGGGGTTTTTCATAAGGTTTTCTAAGAAATTTTCCAATAAAATTTTCGGGAAAAAGGGGCCAGGGGGGGGGAATCTCCTTTTTCCCCAGTCTAGAAGGAGGAGGGGGGGTTTCCTCGATGAACCTCATAGTGACGCGAGATTTTTTTGGTTTCCCTATATAGCCCCCTTTAATAACTTATCCCTTCCCCTCTTTTTCCCTCTTGAGAGAGAGAGAGGGAGAGAGAGCGTTACACATAGATTGGGGGGGGGAGAAATTCCCCTTTTTTTTGAGGGCCGGCACTTCCGCGGGGGGGATGGTCCTGGCGCCCTTTTCCTGGGGAGCGTGACAGGACCCTTCAAACCGGGCCAGGACCTTTCCTGGACACGTTTGGGGCAGGGGACTTCCGGGACACTTCCGGGAGGGGTCCCCTGTTCACAGCCCTCACCCCTGGGAGAGGAGCGGCAGGTTTGTGGTCCCAGACGAGCTTCCGTTTTGGGCTGTTTGATGGGCCTTGCCCCCCCCCCCCCCCGCCCCCCCCCCCGAACAGGACGTGACAGCGTGCCCCTTGTAATGTGGGGGAGTGCGATGTGTTCTTGTCGTTTGCTGCCAGCTTGCTCCTGCGAGAAGAGCGGCAGGATCGTGGTGCCGGCGTGGCCGCCAATCACCTGCAGGAGGCGTGCGCAGCGCGCGTGAGTGAGTCCGCGTGTATGTCTGGCAGAGAGTGTGGAGAGAGAGAGCGAGAGCATGAGAGCGAGAGGACGAGAGTGAAAGGCTGAGAGAGAGCGCGGCGTTGAGTGGGTCAACTGCGCGGCGGCGGCGGTCTCTTCGGTCCCCCGCGGGAAGCCCCGCGCAGAGGACAACAGCGCCCGTCCCACACACGCACAGACGCGCACAGACATCATGCTCGGGCACCCCCCACAGTGTAGTGGTGTGAGCACACAAGTACTAGCAGAGTGCACCTGCCTTGGCGGGTGAGGCAAGGTGTGGATTCTTTTTTGGTGTGGTGGGCGTGAGGAGTCTATCACCGGGATGGAGATGTCGCCGACGGGCGCGCCGGTGATCTCGTGCACAAACTTCTCGGCGCGGACGCAGTCGAGCGTCGTCACGCCGACGATCTTGCACGGGTCGTGCCCCGCCTGCGGGGAAGGTTCCGAGAAGGTTCGTGGAGGGCCCCTGGCGGTCTCCACGCCTGCCGGTGGCCCGCAGCCTTCTTCCACAGCTCGCACATGGCGGGCACGACCGAGTTGACGGGGTTGACGATGAGCGCGATGACCGCCTCGGGGCAGAACTTGGCGCACGCCTCGACGATGTTCTTTGCGATCCCCGCGTTGATGTTGAGCAGCGCGGCGCGGTCCTGCCCCGGCTTGCGTGGCACACCGGCTGGAACGAGCACCAAGTCGCACCCGGTCAGGCACTCGCCGGCGACTTCCGCGGCGCGCGCGTCCTTGTCGAAGGCGTACGCCTTCACCTTGGCCGCCTTGTTCAGGTGGCCCAGGTCGGCGGCCACCCCGTCCGCGGGGATCATCGCGATCGTCAGGTCGTACACGCACAGCTCTGGAGGAGGAGGCACGCGCGGCGGAGGCGTGAGGGTCGGGCGTGGCGCGCGGGCGCGAGGCGGGTGCGGGAGGGGCGAGGGAGGTCGAGAGCGCTCGGCTCCGCGGTGACCAGAGAGCGTTAGGAAGCTGAGCACACCCGCCACGTTCGGGTCCATCGCCATGAGCATCGAGAGCGGCTGCCCGATGCCTCCCGCGCCGCCGACCACGCAAACCTTGTAGCCTGGCATTCTGCTAGCCTGAGGGTGAGTGAGAGGGTAAGTAGCCCCACGTCGCGTGCCTTACTTGGGTGATGAAGCGGCACTCAGAGCCGAGGTTTGCTGCTGACAAAAGAAGAATTCGGTTCGTCATGCGGGGACACACAATTCCAGAAATGGTGGTGTCCCCGCTCCTCGCTCGCCCGGGCGGAGGGCATGGCCGCGGAGGAGGCGAGTACACGCTTGCCAGGCCTTCCTCCGACAGCCTCTCGGGCAGACTGTGACTGAGGGTCGGCTTTGCGTGGCGTGGCCCGTACGCTGCGCTGCGCAAGAGCGCGGCCGATCGCCTAGAAGCCCCTCTGATGAGTGGTCAGATGAATAGTGCCCAAGAGCGAGGGATACGGAGGGGAGCACAAATAGGACGCCCAGCCCTGCCCTCGTGCCGCCGAGTGCGTATCCTATGCGAGAGAGACCCCCTGTACCCGTGCCCAGCCCTCTCCGCGCCGCGATGCGCCCTCCCCCCTCGCTTTTGCAAAATCCTGCAAAGGTGGGGACGTGTCTGTCCTCGACCCAGCCCTTATTTATTTATTTATTCATTGAGCTGACACGTGTAAGGGGCCGTCTAAACCGCCGAGCTCGGCACTCTCCCAATGCTGGCCCTCGTCGCGGCCGCCCTCTCGTTCTCCTCCGCGCCGGCCGAGTGCGCATGCAACCCGACGACGACCTCCCTCGACCACAGCCAGAACGAGAACACCAAGGTCGCCACCGCCGGCGGCTGCGTCAAGGAGCACTTCCAGGAGGGGGCTGCGGAGGTCGTGTGGTGCGACACCGACGTCGCGAATGGCAAGTGGGGGGTCTGCGGTGAGATCGACGGGGGTCTGTACGAGGCCCTCGAGGCGGGCTACGGGCCAGGGGCAAGCCCGCCTGGAGGCTTCACGGGCAAGAACGTGTGCCCCGGCAAGGCGGCTGCCCCGGTGGTCGAGGTGCGCTCCTCTCTCTCACCCCATGGGCAGACGCGAGTCTTACTGGCCACACACATGCGCCTCCCGTTCCGCGCAGGTGACCACCGTGTATGTCAACGGCACGTACTCCAGCTTCTCCGAGGGGGCGCCTGAGGCTTGAGGCACTAGGCTCCTGCTTCAGTGGGGCCCGGGGCCCTCTCGGTCCCACGCAAATGTGATCTATCACCTCCGCCCCCCGAATGAGGACTGAAACTGCTGCACCCTGTTGCCGCCACGGCAAATCCGACCCCTTTCCTTGTTGTGTACTTTTAGCTTACTGGGAGAAACTCTCTCTCTTGTTGTGTGTTACCGGATATGTGGGCCCACTTTTGGCACGATAACATGTCTAACATGTCGGGCGGGCGTCGCCTTCAAGGCCGAGGTTTGACATGAAGAATTCGCGCCGGGTCTGCGCACACATAAGAAAATGCGTGATTGGCTTATTGAGAGACGACGCCACAAGCCGCGCCGACGGTCCAACATGCTCTCGGCGATGCTCGACGGGTCCACGGACGGCGAGCAGGCCCTCCTCCTCCGCAAGATGGCCAAGCGCGACACCGTCACCAAGCTCAAGGCGCTGGGCGAGCTCCGCGAGGCGCTCTCGGCGCACGGCGCCAGCTGGGCGGCGGAGCTGATGCCGCACTGGGTGCCGCACTTTGTCCGGCTGAGCGGCGACGGGTCGTGGCAGGTGCGCGAATCGGCGTGCGCGGCGCTGGGGCAGCTCGCGTCGCTGCTCGGCCGCCAGCTCGCGCCCCACCTGCGGCCGCTGATGGCCGCCTGGCTGTGCGCAAAGCACGACCCTCACGGCGGCACGGCGGCGGCGGCGGCGGCGGCCTTTGGCGTCGCATTCCCCAACCCGCGCAAGTACGCGGACGCGCTCCTCTTCTGCCGCGACGAGCTCGCCCGCGGCCTCGCCGAGCGCGCCCTCTCCGCGCCGCCGGCCGCCGCCAGCGACAAGGACGAGGCCGCCGCCGCCGCCGACGCGCACGCTCGCCGGGTTGGCTCGGCGCTGCGGGCGGCGTCGCACCTGCTCGCGGTCGCTGCGGAGAGCGGCGAGGCCCCTGCGTCGGGTGCGCGTGCGGCGCTCGAGGCGGCGCTGTGCGGCGGCGAGGTGTGGAGGCTGGGGAGCGCCGCGTCGAGCTTTGTGCGGACGGGAGCGTACGGCTGGGCGGGATCCGTCCTCTCCCACTCGACCGCGCTGGCGGCGGGCACCGCGGCCGAGATGGCGGGGCTGCTGCTCGGCGGCCTCAAGGAGAGCGAGCCCGCCTGCCATGCCGCGCTCTGGGAGCCACTGCTGCTGCTGCTGCGCGACCACGGCGCCGCAGTCTCGTGTAGCGAGGCGGCGCGCCACACGCTGCCGCGCCTCGTCTCACTGCTCGAGCACGGCTGCCACGGCGCCGCGCCGACCGTCGCGCGCGCGCTCCTCCCGCTCGTCTCCCTCCT
This sequence comes from Emiliania huxleyi CCMP1516, assembly GCF_000372725.1. NCBI lineage: Eukaryota > Haptophyta > Isochrysidales > Noelaerhabdaceae > Emiliania > Emiliania huxleyi. Next base: position 2,451,184 of record NW_005199770.1, read on the forward strand.
GCCCGCCCCCCTCTTTGAGCCGCCCGCCTCCGCCGCACTCCCGCCCGCCGCCGCGCTGCTGGCCGCCCTTTGGCGGGGCCTGGGCGCGTCGGCGCTGCCGCCGCAGCACGGCGCCCATCTGCTGCGCGCGTACGGCGAGCTGCTGCAGCTGCTGGTCGTGCGCACCTCCGCCCGCGGCGCGAGCGCGGCGCCCCTCTTGCGTGAGGCGCTGTGCGGCCGCGCCGCGGCCGTCGTCGGCGACGTCCCTAGAAGCGGAACGCGTTTTCTTTTGTCTCCTACCTAGCGCGCGAGCGCGCGAGGGGACACGGGCTCAGCTGTATTCGAGCCTGTGGGAGTCCGCTGTCTTCCGCTGCACTCGTACCCCTCGTATTCACGCGGTGCTCTGAGTCCTCCGCACACAAGGCCGTCCTCCCGCCCTGATGTTGGCGTTTTCAGCCACGCAGGCGGCGACGCCCCGCAGAGGATCTCGCCGGACGAGGCGGCGGTGAAGGCGCCTAGATGCGGGGTAGAGAGGTAGAGATTGTCCTCCGATCGGAGGACACGTGTTCGCTGTCTTGGCGGCCGGTGCGCTCACTCCCCCTTCCGCCCCAACGCTTGGTATGTCCATGGCGCACATCTCTCGCCATCTCCCCCGACATCATCCCCCTCTCGACTCTCCCGCTCGCCGCCGTCGCCATCAGGGTTGCGTACTCCCGTGCCGGGCCAACCGCACCTGCGCCGACGGCGAGGGCGCCTCAGAGCCGCTCGTGCTCGACGCGTTTGCAATCGGCCGCCTCTGCTCGGGCGAGATCCGCACCTGGGACGACGACTACCTCGTCTCGCTCAACCCGTGGCTCGTCGGCGTGGGTACCGTCCCGATCGTGCTGCAGCAGGAGCCCTCGACGTCGCACACCATCGCCGTCCTGCGGGACAAGCTGCACGCACTCCGGCCGCGGGCGTCGCTACTGGCAGGAATTCTGAGTCACCATCGTCGGGACATGCTCCAGGCACTATGACACCTCACGGAGCCGGACGGCGCCTTCTGCCCGGAGGAGCATCCTTCATCGCCGCGGGTAAGCTCTTGCCGCCTGCACGAATAGTACTCGTTTCCCATCCTCCCCAACCGAGGCGCCGCCCCCGGAAAGCTGGTACAGCCCTGCCACTTGCACAATGCAAACAATTGAATGAA
>NW_005199770.1:2452451-2481039 GCF_000372725.1 Emiliania huxleyi CCMP1516
CCCCCCCCCCACAGGCGGGGCTCGCGGACGCGGCCGTGCGGATCGCCCTCTCGAGCCGCTGCGCCCCCTCCACCGCATCGATGTGGGCCGACCTCGTGCGGGCGGTTGCGCGGGCCGCGTCGGACGCCGCGGCCGGGACAAGTCCCGGACATGTCCCGGCCGGGGAGGGCGGCGCCGGCGGAGGCGGCGAGGCTGCGCGAGCCGCCGCCAGCGCGTCGAGGCTGCTGCGGGCCATGCACGCGCCGCTCGCCCTCCGCGCCAAGGCGCCGCGGCCGGTGGCTGCCGCCGCGGGGCAGGGCGCCGCCTCTGAGCAGCAGCAGCGAGCGGCGGCCCAGCTCTCCGCTCTCTGCGCTGCCGTCGGCGAGGAGAGCTTTGGTTCGCTCCTCCCGGCGGCGCGCTCCGGCGCCGACGGGCCCGCGGCGCTGCTGGTCGCCTTGTGCCGCGACTTTGGCCTGTGCGCGCTCGCGGCTTCCGTCACACGCGCGTGCTCCCCGGACCGCGGCGGGTGGGCGGTCGAGCTGCTGCCGGCGGCGGGCAGCGTCGTCGCGGTGCGCGCCCAGCCGGTCCCCGCCGCGCTTTGTGCCGCGCCGGATCTGATGCGCGGGACGCTGCTGCCGTGGGCGAGCGCGGTGGTCTCCGGCGTCTCGCCCGAGGGGCAGGTGTCGCGGCGCACGGCGAGGCTCCTCCTCGCTCGGCTGGTCTCGGAGGAGTGGGAGGCGGAGGGGGGCGGCGGCAGAGACCTCGCGCGGACGCACTGGCAGGCGGTACTCCGCTCGGTGCCGGCGGCGTGGGAGTGGCTGGTGGCGCTGCTGGCCGACCTCGCGGCGGCGGTGGGGGGCGGCAGCCCTGCCCAGGCCGGCGGCGGTGCCCAGCAGCTGCTGAGCTGCGCCGAGCTCGACCGCCTCGCCAAAGGCGCTGCGGAGGCCGCGCTCGGCCGGCAGGCTGGCGGCGGCCCCCCACAGGCGGCGGAGCGCTTCCTGCTCGCGTGTGCGCCCGGCGGCGTGCGGCTGCTCGGCGGCGCGGCGACGGCGGCGGTGCTGCACGCGTGCGCAGATGTCTTGCGCGACGCGTGCGCCGAGGGGGACCGCTGGCCTTGTGCGGCGGACCCGCTGTGGCTTCAGAGCAGCCGGAGCGACGCGTGGGGGGAGCGCGCACGCGCGGCCTTGCGCGTCGCTGCGCCTGCCTTGCGCGGCGTGTGCACCCTTGGGGAGGACGGCGCACCGAGAAGCGGAAGACGGACTCTTGTATTCCGACTAGCGCTCGAGAGGACACGTGTACGACTGTATTCGGCCGTACTCGGATCATTGTACGCGCAGCCCGTGTATCCACACGGTGCTCTGAGGAGTCTGCACAATGCCGTCTTCCCGCCCTGACCTCGGTGTACACATGGCGTAGGACGACACACTGTGCTCGGAGGTGGTGGCGGCGTGCTTGCGCTCCATCTTCAGCTTGATCGGGCTACGGTGGGTCGACGGGTGGCTCTTCCATCCGCAGCGGACCGACGAGGCGGAGGGCGAGGAGGAGGGCGGCGGCGATCTCCAGCCGCGCCTCGCTGGGGAGGTGACCTCGCTTCTTCGCGCCCTCGTTGGCGTGCGCGGGTCCGGGTTGGTTGATCGGGGGGGTTGCCGTTTCCGTAGGCCGACGAGACTGTTCTCGAGGCGCTCGCTCTGGAGCCGATTGTGGCTGATGCGACGGCAGAGGCGGAGGAGGAGGCGGAGGCAGAGGCGGACGCCGCCGAGACGAGTTCGGTGCCGGCGATGTGCGCGGAGACCCTCTCCCTCGCTGCGAGGCTGTGGGCGGAGGCGTCTCCGCTCGCAGCCGAGGCGCCGGTGGCAGCCGCGCGAAGCCCGTTGCGGCCGCGCTCCCCACGTCACGGTGGCCGCGACTTTTGGTAGGGCGGTCCGCTCTCGCGCGGCGAGCGCGAGGCACTTCTGGTGGAGCTCTGCACCGCCGCTGCCGGCACGGCGCCAGCATCGCTCGACAGCCACACGCGATGGCGGCCGGCGCTTCGCCGTTGGGCGTACATGGCGCCGAGAGCGTTTGGGCGCTGGCCCCTCGCGCCCCTGCTTCATCCGTAGAAGGAGGTCGGTGGATTAGGTGCGGAGCCTCGTGCGGCTCGGCGGCGGCGGCGTGCTCGCATACCTGCAGGACACTCTGGGAGCGGCGGCTTGGGAGCGCGCCGCTGGCGGCGACGAATCGCGGCCGTGGTTGCTCGCTATGCTCGCGGTAGCGCTGCTGCGCGGCCCGCGCGTCGATAGTGGCGCGGCCTCGGAGGATGCGGGGTCTCGATCCGTGGAGGAGGCTGTCTTTGCGTGTTTGCCTGCTCTGCCGGTCGAGGTGGTTGGCTTCGCGCTCCGCCGCGGTTTCGGGCTCGGCGGAGTCCCGGGTGGCGAAGACGTCCCGGTCCCGGCCGGGTGCGGCTCTCTGGGCCCTCTCACCACTTTGCGCGCGTTTGTGTCGTGCACGCTGCTCCCCGCGCTCGGCAGCCGCTGGGCCTCGGCGCTCCCGGGTGCCGCCGCCGCGGCCGTGCAACGGGCGCTCGCCGCCGGGCCCGGAGCGGATCGGGAGGCCTCCGCTGCCGCCGCCCGTTCGCTCGCGCTGCTCCTCGCCGCGGCTGGTCCCGCGCGTGCGCCCGAGTTGCTCGCACCGGGCGGGAGCCTCGCGGCTGCCTTGCCCGCCGAGCTCGGGCCAATTGAGGGTGCGGCTGGCGGCGACACACCGGGCCCCGCCCTGCACGTCTTGCGCGTCTGCGTCTCTGCCGCGTGCGCGGCCGCGCCCGCTCCCACGCCCGCGCCGCTCGCATCGCTGGCCCGGCAAGCGATCGACAGCTTCCTGTCGCTCCGTCCCGGCGCTGCCGCGGCTGCGAGGGCCGCCGAGGCGCGATTCGGAGGCGGGGGCGCGGCGGCGGAGAGCGGCGCCGCCGCGGAGGACGCCGCGGAGGCGGCGGAGATCAGGGAAGAGCGGCGAGTCTTGGCGCGGTTGCGCCTCCTCGCGACGTTGCTGCCCGCTTCCGACGTTACCGCCCAGGATGGAAGGACGCACGAGGGGGTGGAGGGAGGCGCGCGTTGACGCGAGTCGCTCGGCTGTAGGCGGAGCCGATTCTCGAGCAAGCGAGGCGTCTCTCTCTCACCGTCGAGATGAGCAAGTTGGCCGCGCCGCTCGACACCGCCTTGTGCGCCGTTCTCGGGGTGTTGCTGCCGGCGGCAGCCGCGTCCGCCGCGTCGCTCCCCGTCGTGCTCGCGCACTCGCGCTGGATGGCGGCGTCGGTGGAGCGCGCGTTGCGTCGGGCGGCCAGCAGCGATGGCGATGGCGGCGACGGGTGGGCTGCTGTCGTGAGCGGATGCAGCGCGCTCGTCGAGGCTTTCGGCAAGGTGCCGCCCCTCGACACATCCGAGCACGGTGCGGGCGCGGCGGCGGCGGCGGCGGCGGCGGCGGCTCTCCTCGCCGGCGCTGGCGCCGCGAGCATGAAGGCGGTGGACAGCGAGGCTCTGAGCGAGGGGGTCGGTGCCGCCGCAGACCGGTGCGAGCGGCTGCAGCGCGCGCTTCTCCTGCTCCTGACGAAGCGCGCTCACGGCGCGGCGCGGCTGCGGTGGTCGCAGCGCGCGCTCCTCGATGCCCTCACCGCGCTGCGTTCGATGCCCGCGGTGCAGCTGCCCGCTGCGGCCGCCATCGCGTCGCTCTCGCCGCTGATCGGCGCGCGCTCCTCTCCGGTGCGGTTTGGCGCCCTCGCGCTCTTCGAGCGCCTCCAGAGCGCGGAGGCGGAGGCTGGCGCCGCCGCGGCTAGCGAGGAGGGGGCTGAGGAGGAGGGCGACGCCGACGAGCCGTTGCCGCTGCGCTTCTTGTTTGGCGGCGCGGCGCAGACGGTCGCGGGGCGTCGCGCCGCCGCGGACGGCGAGGCCATGGTGGCGCTGGACCGCCTCGAGGAGCTGATGGGGGACGCGGCCGACGCAGAGGCTCGTATGCTCGCGTGGAGCGCCGCTCTCGCTCTGCTAGCACACGCTCGTCCGACAGCCGCCGCGCGCGTGTCGGCCGGGTGGAAGCACTCGGGACTGCCCGGCTTCCTCAACGAGACGCTGCTTCCCCTTCTGCCGCTCGCCCGCCCGCCCCCCGGCTCCGGAGCCGCATCTCTGGCGGCGCCCACATCGCTCGGCGAGAGCGACCCGCCGCCCGGCGCAGCAGAGGTGGCGGTGGCGGTGTTTGCAGCCCTGCTGTCGAGGGTGCCGGCGCTCGCTCGCCACTGGTACACCTCGGAGCTCTCGCGCGCGGCGCATGCCGCGGTGGCGCGCTACACGGAGCTGCACGTCACGCCGGCGCTGCTGCGGCGCGAGGCGGAGGCGATCTCCGCCGCGCCTAGCTCGGGCGACGACTTCGTCGTCAAGGCGTCGATCGGCGCGCGCAGCGTGACGGCAACCTACTCGTACGAGGGCACGTACATGCAGATCGTGCTGCGCCTCGACCGGGCCCACCCGCTCCGCGCGGTGGAGGTGGAGTGCACGCAGCGGGCGGGCGTGTCGGACGCGCGGTGGCGGAAGTGGCAGCGCACCATCTCGACGATGCTGCTCGCGCAGAACGGCTCGCTGCGCGACGCGCTCGCCCTCTTCAAGGAGAATGTCGATCGCGTGTTTGAAGGCGAGGGGGAGCGCGGCGCGCCCCGGCGGGTGATGACGGCCTGCCAGCCCTGAGCACTCTTGTTGCGCGGTAGGTGTCGAGGAGTGCCCCATCTGCTACGCCATCGTGCACGGCACCACCCGCCAGCTGCCGAAGCTCTCCTGCCGCACCTGCCACAACAAGTTCCACGCGGCTTGCCTGTACAAGTGGTTCTCCTCGTCGCAAAAGTCGAGCTGCCCGCTCTGCCAGACAGCGTGGGGCTGAGCCTGAGGACGAGTCTGCCGCGGGGCTTCGGAGGCGGGCCCCTGGGGGCGCGCGGGAGCGGGCGGTCCCGGCAGGCTGTGGACTGTGCGCACCGCATGGGATCTGTGATTCATTTTCTTTCTTTCAAGTTTCACATCCCCCAACGTCGCACAGGTCACGTCTGGCTCGTCCGCCCCACACCCACAGAGGTCAGAGCTCGGCTCTCCGCTCTTAGCAAGGCGGCGGGCACATCCGCATCCGCCAGGCTGGCCCAACCGTGCGACACGGCGCCTAGTTGTCGAGTGATTCATCAATTCACTCCATCGTGCACGTCGCCGGGCTGGCCCAGCCTTCCGGGCGCGGCGCCTCCGACTGGGAGGATGCTGAGCGAGTACTCGTCGTGCAGGACGGCAGAGCTTACCCGCGCCGACGAAGGCTGCACCGCCGGGCAGAAGGCGCCGTCCGGCTCCGTCAGCTGTCATAGCGCCTGCAGCATGTCCCGACGATGGTGACTCAGAATTCCTGCCAGTAGCTCCGCCCGCTGCCGGAGTGCCTGCAGCTTGTCCCGCAGCGCGGCCATGGTGTCCGACGTCGAGGGCTCCGCCTGCAGCACGATCGGGACGGTACCCACGCCGACGAGCCACGGGTTGAGCGAGACGAGGTAGTCGTCGTCCCAGGTGCGGATCTCGCCCGAGCAGAGGCGGCCGATCGCAAACGCGTCGAGCACGAGCGGCTCTGAGGCGCCCTCGCCGTCGGCGCAGGTGCGGTTGGCCCGGCACGGGAGTACGCAACCCCGATGGCGACGGCGGCGAGCGGGAGAGTCGCGACGCCCTCGTCCCCCGACGCCACCGCCCCCCACGCCTCCGCCGACGAGGTGTGATGGTGTTATGGTGTGATGGTTTGATGGTGTGATGGTGTGATGGTGTGATGGTGTGATGGTGGCCGATGGTGGGTGGCGGCGACGGTGCCGCCGCCTCGTCGTCGTCGTCGCCGCCGCCGCCGCCGCAATCGAGCTCTCCCTAAGCGGTCAAGGCCGTCCCCGACGCTGCTCGAGCGCTGCAGCGCCAGAAGAGCTCCTGCTTGCCGTCTTGACCACGGCGTAGCTCGTCTCCGCGTTCGAGTGCGGGTCCTGCTCATAGATGATGCCAAGCTGCTCGAACGCGCTCGAGAGCCACACCGGCCCGACCACTGTCAGCGACTTGCGCACGGCAAAAAGGTACATCTCGGTGCCTTCCAGAGGCAGCTGCGACCCCGCCGAGTGGACGGTACGACGAGGTCGAGCACGCTTCTATACGCTCGCCCAGCCTTCCTTTCCATCCCATTAGGCAGCCTGGGAACGGTGGCGGTCAGAGGCAAAGCCTGCGAGGGGTGGTGGAACCACATGTCACGGCTACCGCCGGCTCGACCCCACGATAGCCTCCGGAGGCTGACTTTGAGGCACAATCATCGGACGACGTCGGCGAGTTGAGTCGCGCTCGCGGTAGCCAGATGACCTCTCATACTAGTATCATCGGCCATGGCCGCAGGAAGCGCGGGGGATTCCGCTGGGAGCAACACGGAGCTCCGTTGGACGCGTTTTCAAGATTAGCGTGTCAGAGTGAACTGGAACTAACCAGAGCTCTCTGCTGCTGGTGGCCCACCCGACTCTCGCCGACCGCCTTCAGGCTCAGACCACGGCTGGCCATCGCGTGAACAGGACGTGCCCTTCCGACGTTCCGTTTTCCGTTTTGGGGCAGCTCAATACCTTCCCCACGGGACACCAGGTCGATATCCGGCTAAACCACACGACCCTGAGAAACGCATTCGCGCATACGGCTTTAAGCCCTTGCTGGATCGCCAGGTACACCCCTCGACTCCGATCGGACCCTTGATCACCCGCGCTCAAAGGAGGCGGCTCGAGAGGGCCACCTGGCACCTGCCACGGACGAAAAAAAAAGAATTTTACAACCCAAGAAACACACACACACACACACAACTGTGCTATGTGAAGGGGAAATTATAGAGGGGGAGGGCTCGTCTACGCCTGTCTAACAGTCTAACACCTCCACACAGACGAGACATTCAACGCGACAGGTTGTGACGTCCCCTCAAAAGCCCCTGTAGGTGGTGCGTGAGATCTGCGTTGTCCAGAGCAAATGAAGGGAATGCGCACCATCGGTGGCCGTCACGAAGTCGATTGACCTCTTCCAGAGGCAAAGCGGATTCCATAGAGGCAAAGCGGCTGGCGAGAAGCGCATTCTCTGTGCCAGCGGACGCGCGGGCGCGGTTGTGGGTGTTGCGCGAAACAACATCTGTGCCATCACACTGGCAGGTGCGCTTCTCGTTGAACCCGAATCGAATAAAGTGTCTCCTGGCGGCCGTCCTACCATGAAGGTTCCTGCCCAGGTCAGCGTACCGCATAAGGTAGCAAGACCAACCCTCGGGTTGGGCATCACAACTCTTCACCGCAGTTGCGAGTGGCAAAGATGATCTGAAATGCGCAAAGCCCTTGAGCCCGCTGCTTCTCGGCTGCGGCTGGGCTACCGCAGACCTGTTGCCCTGAGTTTGGTTCTGCGGAGGCAGGAAGCCCATCCGCCAGGCGGCGTAGATGAAGCTGATCTGATCGCGCGTGTTGTGCTCTCTCCAGCGCCACCACTCGTCAAACCACTCGTTGGCGAGTGCAGTCGACTCGGCTGCTTGCAAGTCTCGCGCATGCCACTCACCCTCGACCAGCCCGGGGCCGCCCGCATATTCAGACAACTCGCTTGGGAAGCCGTCGGCATGGTACGCTCGTAGCTGAGCAAACGCGCGTTCGGAAATGATCCCTGACAGGTATAGGCACACCAGCTCGTCGCGCACCGAGGAGCGGTAGGGATGCCTCGGAGCCACCCACGCGCTTCCAGGCCCATCTCCACGTGCTTGAATTGTCCACAGGCTTGCTGGCTTGAGCTGCTCCACCATTGTCCACAGGCTTTTTGGCTCGCTGAGGTGGAGTTTGGCATCGATGTAGAGCATCGTTTTGGCATGGGCCAAGACGCAATGCGCCATCATCTTTGGCAGCCGAGAACGGAGTTGGTTGTGCTCAGGGAGCGTTGCGGTCATTTGCCCTTCGGGTAGCATGACCAGGTTCCACCCCCCGGACTGCACCCAAGACCCACCGTCGAGGGCCGTGGTGTTGAAGGCCGCCTTGGCTTGCGCAATCTCACTCGCGCTCAGATCCGGGACGGAGGCAGCATCTACAAAGGCAAACCAGCAAGTGTGAACGCCATGCTCGCGCTCCTGTCGACCCAGCCGCGCCTGGAATGAACGGGAGTAGCTGTGCAGCGTATCGTAGCCACCGTACAGGGCGGTAATCACGGCAATCGTGCAGTTGAAGCCGAGGCGGCTCGGAGCATCGATTGGTTGGTTGACGTGCAGCGACGTGCCCAGAACCCCACACCGCGGATGCCTCGTCCTCGCGGACGGTGAGTGCGCGTCGGCCTGGAGGCGACGGCGGCCTCCTCGGCCTCGACGCGCAATCACCGGCCGCAAGCGGTGCGATGCACGCGGCTGAGTAGGGCAGCTCCACTCTCCTGGCTTGTGCCAGTCGTGCAGTCTGGTCAATGCTTTGCATCGGTCCCGAAGCGTGTCGTCTGTGTACGGAAACTGCAGGGAAAAGATGCGACCAAGTTGGTCAGACACGTCGACGGGCACCATTCTCGTATCCACACATTCACTTGCGGGCGAGCAGGGAAGCGCTCGCATGGTGGCAGCAATCACTGAGAAGGAGGAAAACGGGCTTCCAATAAATGTCCAGACCTTGCGGGCAATCTCAAGGTCCACCATTCCAACCAAGTCGTCGTATCCACCAAAATGGCGGCTCCATTTGATTCCGGGCATTAGCGTCTCCTTGGAATAGAGTCGCAGCGCGTGGTCACGATGCCCAAAGGCGGGTCTCAGGCGGGCGTGAATTTCGGCCAACTCTGACGCGCTGGCACCCCCCAAGATCAACAAGCACAGCGGCTTGAGCGGAGCGAGCATGCGCGCAGCCATGTTTGTGTATGCTGTGATGTTGAGCGCATGAGAAGATGCGGCCATGTCCGATTGCCCACGCCAGTGAATAGCAACTGGGGTGGCCGCCTCCTCGTGAGCACGCTTATAGAAGCGCTCCAACACCTGCGTCGCCAAGGACACGATCCGAGGAGCAGGGATGAAGGCGGCAGCCACCTGTCGAAGCAGACGAACCGCCAGCTCCGAGTCTGGGACAACAAGCGTGCAACAGACGGTGCTGTCAGCGACGGACCACACCCGCCCTAGGAAGATCTTCTGGTGTGTCTCGGCGACGTCCTGTAGCTCGGACACCGACGCGGGCAGAGATAGCTTCGACGCGGGCACAGATAGCTTCACGTTTGACGGCTGAAATCTTGTGGCCGCAGCTCCTTCCGACATAGTGCAGACACCGACAGCAGCAAGTGCTCGGGAGGTACTCTCAACGTCGTAGACATCCGCGAATGGAATCATTCCAGTGTACTGCCCGTAGCATTCAGCTTTGAAGTTGCAGCCCTCTCGAGAGAAGACAGTCTCCGGCAGAATGACAGCCCCACCGAACAGATGGGCGATCACGATGTCTTGCACCATACGCATGCGCTGGTTGCAGAGTCCCTTCTTCACCGACGGTATTCGAACAGCACTGGTCGCCCTGAAGCACGCCGTCGCGGAATCTGAGTCCGGAAGCGCAGTGACGTCTGGTAGCGCAGTTGAGGATGCAGCAAGCGCGGCGCCGCCAGCGGCGGTGACCAAGCCTCCAGAGACGGTGGGCAAGCAGAGAAGCATGCCGAGCAGGCTGGACCAGCCGAGGCGGCGGGCCTTTGAGTTGCGGCGCCACATTACCGTGCCGACGACGGCCAGGGCGGCGGCCGCGGCGGCGACCTGCGGCGGACCCGCCGCGAGCCACGAGAAGGCGCTCGCGAAGAAGCCGGCAGGCGCCGCCGCCGTGCCGGTGAGGCGCGCCGTGGCGGCGGCGAGGCAGGTGGCCCACGCCGCGCCGCGAGCCCCCTTTCCGCTCGCCGCGGTCGGCCAGGAGGCGCCGCAAGCGATGGCGAGGAGGATGAGCACGATTGCGGGCATGAGAAGCGGCGAGCAGCTCACGAGCGAGGACGGATTCGAGGCGACGGCGGGCGAGAAGGCCGAGGACGCCGCCGAGGCGACGCCGGATGAGAAGGCCGAGGACGCCGAGGCGACGGTAGACGAGAAGGCCGAGGCCACCGCCGTCGGGCTAGGCACGGCGGACGCGCAGTGGCCGAAGGCGGGCATACAGACGAGGAGCAGCCACCGGAAGGCGCCCTCGGCCTTCGTGTAGCCGCCCCGCACGCAGTTGGCCGCCGCTTTGAGGGCGGCGCGACCGCCGGCGAAGCACGTGCCAGCGCCGGCGCCGCACGTGCCAGCGCCGGCGCCGCACGTGCCAGCGGCGAATGGCGCCTTGCCGGACGTGGTCTGCGGCTCGCGGCGCCAGTTCGCGCGGCGGCCGCGGCCGCGGCCGCGGCCCTTTGCCTTGCCAGACTTGTGCCTGCCCTTTGCCTTGCCAAACGTGGGGTTGTTGCGGCAGCGCCTTGCCTTGCGCCGGCACTTCCTCGAGCGCCGCGACTGCAAGTCCGCCCACTTCTCCCGTTGCTCGGCAATGAGATCGAGCGCGGCCATCGCCTTCTTGAGCCGCCCCTCCCAGTGCTCGCGCCGCTCGGCGGCCGCGGCCTCAGCCAGCCCCGCGCCCGCGACCGCGCTCAGGGGCTTGGGCGCCACGGGCGCAATGCCGCCGGAGGTGGGGACTCCCGGCGACGGCGACTTCTTGCCGTCGGCGGGCGTAGCCTGGTAGCTGACGCTCTCGCCCAGCCGACGGACTGCAGCCTCGACGCCGTCCACGTAGCCCGGTCCGGAGCCGCTGCGGGCCGACGCGGGCCCGCTCTTCCCAGCCGCCATCGGCGTGGGCAGGCCCGGGTAGCAGGTGGTGTCCTGCAAGCACGCGGGAAGGGAGATTATTACGTGGGAGAGCGAGGAGTGCCAGGAGAGAATGCTGCGGCGCGCTCACCGTTGGGTCGGGCGTGTTGGAAACGGTCTTGGCCGGCTTCTCAACCTCCTTGGCAGCCTCCTCGGCGACGGCCTCCTCGGCGACGGGCGCCTCGGCGACGGGCGCCTCCTGGGAGGCGGACACCTCGGCGACGGCGGCCTCCTCGGCGGCGGCGGGCTTGATGGTCGCCTCCTCGGTGGCGAACTCCTCGGCGACGACGGCCTCCTCGGAGGCGGCCTCCTCGGTGGCGGCCTCCTTCTTCACGACGACGTTGTTCTTGACGCCGCACGCCTGCGCGAGGGAGAAACGTAAATGTTTGGAGACGGGGACACCGCAGGGATCCTGGCGTGCGCGTGCGCACCTCAGCTCCGAGCGAAGGCGGCAGCGTCAGGCTCGCGCGGCGGCGCTGATACCACTCCTCATAATCCGCACTGGAAGCGAAGTAGCCACCGACCTTGACGGAAGCCGTTGGCCCGAGCTCGGTCTGAACCTGGGCCCCCTCCGCGAAACAAAAGCTGATTGGCACCTTTGCGAGGCTCCGATGGAACACGTGGGGGTTGTCGAACCAGACGCCCTTTGTTGATCTCACAACCAAGAAAGCCGACTCGCCCTCGCTCTCATTGAAGTCGACCATGTAGCGCCTCTCGGCGCGCGTCCTGCCGAGCAGAGAGAATGGGGGCCGCCCGTGAGAGGGGTGAGGCAAGGCGCCTGCATTGGTCGGAAGTCCGAACAGCTATGCGCATGTGTGGGGTCTGAAATGAGAGGAGAGTGACGGGGGACAAAGCTCGGACGTTGAGCCTGCGGAGGGCGGCGTCAGCGGAGAGGAGGCAGGAAGAGGGGGGGGGCTGCGGCGGCGGCAGTGTCGACGGCAGGGCGGCGAAGGCTGCGGCGGCACATTGCGCGGCGGAGGCGGCGGCACAACGGCGGCGGTGGCCCGGAAGTGGCAGCAACGAAGCGGCGGTGGGCGAATCGTCGTGCATAGCCTGGCCGCAGTAGTCAGGCACGCACGGCGACGCGTCTTTAATTGCCTGGCCGCAGTACATGTCGTTCATTGTCTGGCCGCAGTAATCAGGCACGCACGGCGACACGTCGTTCATTGCCTGACGGGGCGCGCGGAAGGGATGATGGCGGCGCGGTCCTCTCGGCCGCGGGTGGGGCATTGCGAGCGGAGCTCCGGTGGCGAGGAGGAGGCGGACTGTGCCAGAGGGAGAGAAGGGGCGCGGGGAGGACTACTGGCCTGCACGAGCGCCGTGACCGATCAGGCGAGCCTCTGCTGGTCGAGATGCCCGGCAAAGATGCCAGTCAGGCCGACGATATGGTCATCGAGTTGAAGACGGCGGCGCGGCGACGATGTCGCCGACGCCCTCGTCCGACTCGGTCACGAGCGGGGCGAATCACCGTGAAGAACTCGGCCGCCGACGACCCGACCGCCATGAAGGGTGCGCCGGCGACGTCCTCGGGCACCTCTTCGCATCGATCGCCTCGGCGTGGAAGTCGTCGCAGACGATGGCGATGCCGACGAAGAAGTCGAACCTGCGCGGGGGACGGGGCGGGGGCGGGGTGAAGGTGGGGTGAGCGGGGGTTGGACGGCGGATGAGGGCTTGGCGGTGGCGGCGGCGGGGCTGGCGGGCTTGGCGGCGGCGGGCTTGGGGCGGCGGGCTTGGCGGCGGGGGGCTTGGGGCGGCGGGCTTGGCGGCGGGGGCGATGGCGGTGGTGGGGACGGCGGAGGGCGTGAGGGAGCGGGCGGCGACGGGGGAAGCGGGCTCGGTGGGGGGGGGGCGGGCGGGGGGGGGGGTGGGGGGGGGGAAGAGGGGTCGGGGGGGGGGGGGGGGGATAGGGCCTGCAGACGAATGGCGTCGCGCGGATTGCGAAGTCGGGCCGGCGTCGCAAAACATGGGACCTCGAAGGCCCTCGTGCCGCGGCTTGGGCGCGTCCAAGCTTGGACGCTCGGGAGGCCGCGCGACTCGATGCCGTGGTACGCGCCCCGCCAGGGAAGTGGGCTGTGTTTGCGTTTCTTTGTGGGGACGGGTTGGAAGGGTGGAGGCATCTAGATGGAGATGAAGAGCGAGGCGCACCTCAGACTCGGCACCTGATCGGACGGAGCAGTGTCCGATGAGCGGAGATATTGAGGATGCGGCGGCGGCCGCATGGGCAATTCCAGCGCGGAGCGGGCGGCGCAGTCCCGGAGCCCTGGCGCGGGCGTGGCGCGGCAGGGCGCGGCGCAGGCGCGGTGGCGCGCAATCATGCTGGCCGGGGATCGCGCCGCGACAGAGTACAGGGGCAGGGCGGAGGCGCGGCTCGGGCGGCGGCGCGAGCCCCTGCACGCGTCGCGCGGGCGGGGAGGGAGAGGGAGGGGAGGGAGAGGGAGTGGCGGGGCACGGGCTCAGCGGCGCGGGGCCCCGGCCCTCGCGCTGGGCGGCGGGCGCGGCAGGGCGCTGCACGCCTCAAACCGTGGATGCACACTGTCGGTGGACGGCGGCTGGACGGCGTCCCGTGATCGCTGTCGAAAGAAAAAATTCAGCAGACTAACTGCATGGACTTTGGGGGTGGGTGCCCCAAGCCCCAAGCCCCAAGCCCTCAGTCCTACTCCTCTACCTACAGCTCAGGCCAGAAGCCACTCGAGAGAACGATATAAGGAACGCCACACCGGAACGGAGAGGAGAAAGAACTCAGACAAATTCATTGGAGACGCTGTGCCTGGCGGAAGAGGGAAGGACAGAGGAAGACACTCACCCAGCCACAGGAGACTGGAACAGCAACGGGCGGCCACAGCTCTCGCACCCCTCTTGAAAGCTCTCACACGCCTTCTGGGCACCTCGCCCGCCAGGCTGATAGAGCACAAGAGCACGTGCATACACCTCTCGGAAAGCAGCAGCAGCTGTATTCACTCGCACCGAGAGGCCCTTCACGGCATTCCATCGTCGCTGTGCTCGCTGTCTTCGAAATAGAGCAGCATCGTGTAGAGCGACATACTTGCACTGCATCCTTGGTAACGTACTCCACTGGTTCTCCACGAGTTGACTGTACGATGCCCGGGCGGTACGGTCCGTCACGTAGCAATACATGGCACGTGGCTGCGTGTCTGTCGCCCACACCAGCAATCGGATGTCGCGCATACAGTTCTGGGCACGAGCGACGAGGCGGCTGGCCGGCTGCACCAGCAAAGAGAGCAATACCGCCCAGACGATCACG
Organism: Emiliania huxleyi CCMP1516; assembly: GCF_000372725.1. Lineage (NCBI taxonomy): Eukaryota > Haptophyta > Isochrysidales > Noelaerhabdaceae > Emiliania > Emiliania huxleyi. Next base: position 2,466,514 of record NW_005199770.1, read on the forward strand.
ACTGGCCGGCCTGCGTAATTACAGGCTGAGCGACACACAGCCGCCATTGTCGGCATCGTTGTGCTTGTGGGCGATTCTCACTGCAACACTTTTGTTACCATGAACTATGAGAACGGACTGCGTGTAGATCTAAACCGGTCGGTGCGCGTCGAACAGATCGCGACTCTCACAGTCCGATTTGAGCTCACTCAGATCGTATATCTTCCTGCAATTTCTACTTCCCGGCCCCGTACGACGCGATGAAGAAGAGAGGCACAAAGACTGAGAGCGCAGACACGTAGTATATCGGGTTCTTCCAGGTCGTCGGGTTGAGCGTGATCTTCACCATCTTGTTGCCGAGCTTGCCGGCCGCCTCGGCGCTGCCGAAATTCTTGTCGAAGGCCTTCTCCAGCTTTGTCGGCTCCTCCACCCGGGGCTCGCGCGATATCACCGCTCGGCTTACGCCGATCCGCACCTCATCGGGCGCGGCTCCGAGCGCCGCCATCACGCCGTCGAACCCCATCGCAGCGACGCTCTCCCCCATCACACTGCGGATGATGTCGCCCGGCTTGAGCATCGCCGCCGCGGACCCGTCCTCCTGGAGCGCCTTCACCTTCACCGCCGGCGCCTGGCCAGTGGCAACGACCTCCACAAGCATGGCGCCGAGCCGCTTACGCAGCGTCACGTCCAGCGTGTCCCACCGGCGAAAGTAGTCGAACGCATCGTCCGACTTGACGAGGACCTGCATCGCAACGCCGATCCTCGTTCGGCGGGCAGTGGCGAGGAGGATCGCGGAGGCCGCCGGGCGTACGAACAGCAGAAGTAGCGACACTGGAGGCCCCATTGCTTCAATGCGCGTTGGCACCGTGTGGGCACGCCGGAAAAAATAAGAAAGAAGAAGCACAGTAGGTAGGTAGGTAGAAAGGTGAAGAACAGTTAGGCTCGGACTGGACACCAACGCGGTATGGGTGGACGCTGGACAGATGATGACGACACGCACGAGCGACACACAGACACAAACAAGCTCACAAGACACACAGCCAGCTGGCTGCCACACACCCTGAGTTGGCGTACACATAACTCAAGGCCACATCCTCCCTGTCGCCCCCCCCAGCACTCCAAGGTGCCAAGAGAAACAAACAAGGGCACAACGACACAACAGACGACAGGAAGTGACATGTGAGGCTAGAGCAGCATGCTCCACCTCTAGCAATCTCTCCGGCCGGCGAGGCATGGGCGAGACCGTATGTGGGGTCTAGTGAGGTGTCTTTATAAGCACACCTTGTAAAAAGCAGTGAAAAAAGAAATCACAGCCGGCCCCGCACTCCCCCACTCTCAGCTGCGCGTTCTTCGAGCAGAGTGCATGCTCTTCCTCTCCCTCTTCGGTGCCCTGAACCCGCCTCCACTGCGGCTCGGGCCGCCCCAGCAGCTCCTCGTCATGACGGGTGGTGTGCGTGGTGGAGGGCGAGCACGGCGACGAGGCGGGAGCGACGGCCGTGGCAGAAGACCCGCCGTCCGTCCGCCTGCAAAATTGCTCACCGCCTCTCTCGCCCGAGCCGAGAGCGCGTCGGAGGTGCTGCGGCTGCACGCGGAGCACGGAAGCGCCTTCAACGAGATTCACTTGGCGACTTGCTGGTCGAGGCTTGCCAGCACCTCCCAAAAGGAAGGGCGGGCGTCGTCCGCCGGTGATCTCGCGCCGCTGCGCCAGCAGACGGTCGTCCTCGCAGACACGCTCGGGCCACGCGCGATCGCGAGCACTGCGCACGCGCTCGCGCGCCTCGGGCACTTTAGCGGTGCTGGCACAAGCGATGGCGACGAGTGGGACGCACTTTGGCGAGCTCTGGGCGTCGCGGCAGCGCTCCGCGTGACCGAGGAGGGCGGAGCCGCCTTTGGTCCGCAGGGGCTTTCCCTCACAGCCTGGGCCTTTGCCAAGGCGAGCGCGGGGCAGGCGCCGCCGCAGGCGCTGCTCGACGCGATCGCCGTCGCTGCCATCCCGCGCCTGCACGAGTTCAAGGCGCAGGAGCTCGCCAACCTGGCTTGGGCGTACGGCAAGAGCGAGCACGCCGCTCCTGCACTGCTCGACGCCATCGCCGCGGCCGCGTCCCCGCGCCTGGACGACTTCAAATCGCAGGAGCTCGCCAATCTGGCTTGGGCGTACGGCAAGAGCGAGCACGCCGCTCCTGCACTGCTCGACAAAATCGCCGCAGCCGCCACGCCGCGGCTCGGCGAGTTCCAGCCGCAGGGGCTCGCAAACACGGCGTGGGCGTTCGCGAAAGCGGGGCATCCGGCGCCAAGCCTCTTCGAGGCGATCACGTTGGCGGCGGTGACGCGGCTGGGCTCCTTCAAGCCGCAGGAGCTCGCCAACACGGCGTGGGCGTGCGCGACGGCCCAGTACGAGGCGCCGCCCTTCTACGAGCAGCTCGCCTACGCCTGCCGGGTCCGCATCTCCGACTTCAACGCGCAGGAGCTCGCCAACACGGCGTGGGCGTTTGCGAAGCTCGGCCACCCTGCGCCGCGACTGCTCTCCGCCGTCGCCGTCGCCGCCACGCGGCGGGCGGGCGAGCTCAAGCCGCAGGAGCTGGCGTCGACGGCATGGAGCTTCGCGGTGGTTGCTACGCCGGCTGCGTGTCGCCACGCCGGCGCTCCTCCTCACAGTCCCTCGCCCTCCTCTCAGGCGGCGAATCACTCTGCGCCGCTTCTCTTCGACGCCATCGCCCAGGCGGCCGTGCTTCGCGTGGACCAGTTTGGGCCCCGATCGATCGCGCTCACCGCGTGGGCCTTCTCGAGGGCGTCTCACGCCTCGCCCGCGCTGTTCGACGCCCTCGCCGCACGGGCGACGCCCTTGCTCGACGAGTTCGACGCGCAGGGCCTTGCCAACCTGGCTTGGTCCTTCGCGGCGGCCGGCCGCCCCGCCACCGCGCTCTTTGATGGCATCGCGGCCGCTGCGGGCCCGCGGCTCGCCGCGGGAGAGTACAAGCCGCAGGAGTTGGCTTCCACCGCGTGGGCGTTTGCGCAGGTCGGGAGGAATGGCACGGACGAGCTCGTGGCAGCGCTCAGTGTCGAGGCGGCTTGCCTCCAGCTGGACCGGATAGAGGTGCTGTGAACTGTGATATAGTGGCGTCCCAAGTCATTGCAGCACCCAAGACCTTTCGTCTTGTGTCTGCAGTACTTGCTACGTCGTACTCGTTCTTCTGTCTGCGATGTGTGATGTTCGATGATGGTTGACAGCAAAATTACCCTTACGCGGCGGCTTCACGCTTCATTCAGACGAGGACTGAGTTTATGAGCGGAGGCGGTGTGTTTTCACAGCTCTCGCTGGACGCGCTGCGGCCTCCCCTTGCGCCTCGAAACGTCTAGGAGGTTGGAGGATGAGCCGGAAACACAGTCAATACATCGCCTTTCGTCTACTAAGAAACGCGAGCATCCAAGCCGCCCCCCGCCGCAGCGCACGGTGTTGAGCGGCGGGCGCACCCAAAAAACCGCACCGCTGAACCAAGAGGGGAGCGCGCTCATTGGCACAAAGCGACGCGGGTGGGCCCTCTCGGCACCCTGCTGTGGGTCGGAGCCTGCCCAGCTAGTTTCGTTCCCTCCCTCAGTTGATGTAGTTGCTCAGCCATTTGAAGCCATCGCCGTAGCCCGCGCGCTTCACCACACTGCACATGAAGAGCTCCATCGGCCGAATCCCGTTCAGCGCAACCTGGCGCGAGGGCGGGCAGAGGGGCTGAGTCCCGACGATCGGCGATACGGCGCGCGAGCTGGATGCAGCGCGCCTTGCCCTTGCCGGTCGTCAGGTGGTGCAGGCCGAGCTCCACCCGCAGCTCGTCCTAATTGTGACATGAAGCCGCCTCCGCCGCCATACTTCCGCGCCGGCGGCGGCGCGTGCCAGGGTGCGGCGCGGCCGCGCGCACGGAGCGAGGGTCGCGGGTGTGTCGCTGAGGCGCGCGTGTCGGTGAGGCGCGCCTCGGACGCCGCGCGGCCGAGGTCAATCTTGTTCCCGAGGATGAGGAATGGCACGTCGTGGAGCTCCTCGCAGCTCAGCAGCTGGTCGAGCTCCTTCTTCGACTCGCAAAAGCGCTCTGCGTGATTGCACGGGCCACGGGCGGCGCGACTGTGAGCGGGAGGCGAGGGGAGGCGGAGCCACGGGCGCGCGCCGCACCGCGGTCGTGTGCGTCCACGAGGAAGACAATCGCATCCACTTGCGGAAAGTAATCCTTCCACACGCGCCTGCCAGCCGCGGGCGCGGTGGATCAAGGAGCGCGAGTGGGTGCAGGCGAGTGGGTGCAGGCGGGCGGGCGCAGGCGGCGCGGCGCGGCGCACCGAGCGATCTCGTGGCCTCCCAAGTCAAAGGTCCGGAACTTGATCTTGGCGATCGAGAGCTCCTCCGATGCTGCGGCGCGTGCGGAGGCTGGCTCAGTAAGGGGCGGCCGGGGGAGCGCGTGACGGCGCCGCGGCAGTGCGCACTCGGGTGCTGGGTGGGGTTGTGCTGCGAGAGGCGCTCGTCCTTGAGCATGTGCAGCAGCGTCGTCTTCCCAGCATTGTCCAACCCGAGGAAGAGGATCTTTGCGTTCTTGTGCGCGAGGCCTACACTCAGCAGCGCGCTGTCGGGTCTGTGCGCGCCCGGTCTGTGCCAGGAGAGGGCGCCGGCGCACCCAAGCTGTTGAGCATGTCCCACACCCAGTTGATGAGGAACATGGCGGCCGCAGCAGAGCCTGTGGCGCGGGGCAGCACGACGCGCTGAGCCTCTCTTGCTCTTGCTTGGGTGGCTGCGTGCAGGATGCGATCCGCCGCAGACGGCTCTTCCCCCTCGACCCGCGGCCGCGGAGGCCGAGCAGGCGCCGACCGGGCCATCTCGGGGTGACTGTGCGCAGCTTCTGCCGATGGGTGCGCGGCCTCGCGGATCTACGGTGCGGCGCGAGCCTTGCGATGCTGCGCGCCGAACAAACGTGAACTCTGTGCGCCTTAGCAAGAAAAGAATTTTTCGGCTCACGCCAACGTCCCCACCCCACCCCGCACGTGTCCCTTGTCAGGAGCAGGAGAGCCCCACCTGTCCCCCTGATCGTTCTTCCAAAATCCTGCTCGTGCAGGTGGGGACCCTGTCCTCGTCCCATCCCTCGTTTGGCGTGTCTGTTTTCTTTCTTTCTTTACCCCACCCCGCACGCAGCAGACAGACACACTAACTGGTTGGAACATGCCCAAACAAAAAGCGGGCAGATGCAATCTGTGAGGCAGTGTGGATTACGCAAAATTTTATACACACGCGCCGTCGAGCAGCCGCGCGAAAGCCAGCCCATGTGCCATGAGCATGACAGCCTGGGGGCACAGGGATCGGACCCACGTAAAAGGGTCCACAATGACCGAAGCTGACCCAGCAGCAAGCGTCGACGAGGAATGGGCTCACGTGTCAAACGCCGAGGGCTACGCATGGCTCCTACCAGTGGACGAAGACACGCATGACGACGTGCCTCCGTGTCCCGAAGGGGTTGGCACGGTGCTGCCGCCAGCGGACGACGATGCGCATGGCGTGCCACCGTGGATCCGAGAGGCCGAAGAGAGCCTGCAGTCGCCCAGCGTCTCCAGCAGCGACGAGCCAGGCGGCGGTGCCGAGCGGCGGTCTGTGGCAGATCCGCCAATCGACGCGCACAGAGAAGAGACATCGCCGCCATTGCAGTCCCAGCACGCGCACAAACCCAAGAGCAGACTTCCGGCATCGCTCGTGATTGTGGCCATGATGGCGCTCCTGGTGGGTGGGCTTGAGCTCCACATGCTCTCGCGCGTTTCCGCCGTCGGAGATGCCTGCAGCGGCCTCGTGGGCAGCGTGCGCTTGGAATGCGGCTCCGTGAGTGCATCTTCGTTCACGGAGGGAAAACAGACCCCGACGAGCTTGTGGCGTGCGATGATTCGCCAGGTCGCAGAGGCAAGGGGCGAGGCCGAGGAGGCGAGGAAGGCGCTGCACGAGAAGACGGCAAGCCCTGAGAGGTTGATGATGGGGCTGTGGCCGATGTCTGTGGAACGTCGACTTTCCCGCCTCTATAGGACGCCCTGAGGGCCGCTGAGTCCGGGCTCAAGCAGGAACTCTCGGACGCCCAGCGCCTCTTGCTGTCGAACGCGCAGCGACATCGGCAGGCGCTGGCCGAGGTCCAAGAACTGCGGATTGCGCTGAAGCAGGTTGAGGGCGAGCGGCTCGAGGTGTCGCTAAAGGCGGCCGCCGCGACACGCTCTGCGGAGGCGAGCGAACAAGCGCGGCGGGACGAACGCACAAGCTGGAAGTGGCGAATCGACGAGCAGGCGCCTGACAGCAGCATAGCAGTGGGTAGAATGGGCTGGCCTTCGTGAATGAGATTTCCCCCGCGCTCCTGCAGGCGCGCCTTCTCGAACGGCAGCGGGAGGAGCTCGAGGCGTCCCGCCAGCAAATTCGACTTATGCAGCGCAAGTCATCCACGCAGGACCCCAAGCACAAGACGAATGGCGGCGAGCCGCGAGACCGGCAATCGCGCGGGCGCCCGCGCCCCCGTGGCTTGGCAAGCGGCTGGTGGGAGGAGATGCTGTGGGATCTGCCGAGCGTCTCGTGCCCTTTCTCCAGGGTCTAGGCGGTCCTTTTCACTTTTCGGGGGGCGGCCCCCCCCCCCCCCCCCCAACCACCCCACCACCACCGCCGCCGCCGCCAGAGGTGTGATGGGTGCGGTCGGTTCGCCCTGCGTCAGCCCAAGCAGCGTGTGTGCTTGTGCTGCCCCGCTCTGTGGCTGTGTGTGTGAGGCAGCGCGGTCAGTGCGTTTTTTTTGTGCGTTTTGGTGCAGCTGGCTGCTCTCTTTTAGTGCTGCGCGGAGAGGGTGCCGTGTGATCCTTGTTTATCTCCGACTCTCTGTGTCGTAATATAAAAACAAACCATTGCATGCCGCCTCCCCAGAGACTAGAGCGTCGCATTCAGCACCGTGCCGCTGCTGCCACCGAGCAAGGCCTCCTTGGAGTAGCTGCGCAAGGAGTCAATCAACATCGACCGCTCCACGTGATCGAGCGCCCAGCAAGTGTACAACGACCCGCCTGAGTGGACATTGGAGGTGTTTTATGCGTAGGGTGGATGTGTGCACGCCAGGCGAGTGGTCTGGCTGCCCTTCATCTCGACAGTAAAGGACGCCGCGTCCTCGCCCCGAGCCGCCTCGCCTGGAGCAAAGCGAGTGGGTAAATGCGCGCGCCTTGCCAACCCTGTCGCCAGGCAGCCTCACCGCGTGACTGCGGCAGCTCCCGAATTGCCTTGAGCTCCACCAGCCTGAGGCGCGCCACCTAGGCAGAGGAGAGGAGCCGAGTCCAGGTGGTGGTAGATCGGCCGACGCTGCCCCGTGTGCGCGGAGCTGCACCTCGCGAAAGCCGTTGCGAACCAGGTTCGGTCGACAAATGAGGAGGACGGGGTCGCGGTCGCCAGTGAACAAGTACCAGCGACAGGTGCGCCGGCGCCGGAACCCGCCGCCGCGCATGTCGACCTACCGCATCGACACGGCCCGTCGCACACCACACGGAGCGAGCGCGTGCGCGACTCAGAGCGGTGCCGTCGCTACTCAGTGCAACTCACCTCGGACTCGAGTGCAAGGAAGCGCGATGCCGTGAGCAAGTCGGAAGAGGCTGTGTGCACCTCCCGCAGCAGGACCTCTGCCGCGCGCCGCTGCTGCGCCTGCCGGCGCACTTCCTCGTTGATCGAGCTCACGACCTTCTCGACCGCATCAAACGCGGTGGCAAACGGTGCGCCCAGCGCGGCACTGCCCTCGCACTTGGACGCCTCCCTGAAGAGGAGCGGGTACGCGCACCTGCAAGGGAAATGGCACGTCGTGGGACGGTGGAATTCTCGTTTCGCCACGGTTCAACCCTCGCTCCCGCTCCGCAGCTGCCGCTGGCAGGCTCCTGGCTTCCGATATGCTGCCGAACGCCAACAAGGAAAACCGCGCCGCCGCAGAAGCACCCTTCGGCTTTGTAGAGGCATGCATTCAAGCTGCCGAAGCGCAGGCGCAGAAGGCTACGCAGGCAAGGAAGGCGGCGCAAGCGCAGAATCGCACGCATCAGCCGCAGCTACTTGGCATCGCCGGTCCTGCCGAAGGAACGAAAATGTGGCTACCGCTCCGCGTCGGCGCCGGAGCGGCCAAGAAGGAGATCGTGCTCGGCCGCTCCTCGAATTGCGACGTTCGCACGCTCGACGACGATAAGATCTCCCGCCAGCACCTCAAGATCAAAACGATCGGCGACCAGCTCTGGCTCACCGATATCGACACCACATTCGGCACTCGACTCCGCGGGGAGCCCGTGCGCGGGTGGACGAGAGCAGGCCACGGAGACGAGCTGGCGCTCGGCGCGTCCCTATTCCAGCTGCTGCTCATGCCGGCGGAGGCGCAGACGCCGCAGGGGCTGCCGCCGACGCTGCCTGGAGCGCTCAAGAGGCAGGGCCGGTGCCCGCCACTGCCGCCGTCAGCGCCACGGGCGCCGATGAAGCACGGCAGCTCTGTCGCGACGGAGCAGCGCGAGAAGGTGGCGGCGGAGGCCAAGGCCGCAGCGGAGGCGCGCCAGAAAGCGGCGCTCGACGAGCAGGAGGATCCGGAGCTCCAGGAGGCGATAAGGCGGTCGATCAAGGAGCAGGTCGAGCTGGAGCTCCGGCGCAAGGCTGCCTTGACAAAGATGCGCAATGACGCGCGCGCGCAGACGGCAAAGGCGCTCGCGGCGAGCGAGGCTGTAGCCGAGGCTGTGGCCGACGCCAAGGCGGTCGAGGCGAAAGCGGCTGCCCAGGCCAAGGCGGCAGCCGATGCGGCGGCGGCCGATGCGGCGGCGGCCGAAGCGGCGGAGATGCTCTCGGCGGCGATGGCAGCGGAGGAGGCGGAGGAAGCGGAGGCCGAGGCTCCCGACATCAGCGACGTCTCGGCCCCATCCCTCGGTCTGCGCGACTGCGAGGAGATCGAGGTGCTCTGGCAGCTCGCCGAAGACGACGGCCGCCCGCGCGACGTCTGGTGGCGGGCTCGCCTGCGCCTGCCCGGCTGCTGCGCCGCACGCTCTCTCGGCACGGAGGCGGCGGCGACGAGATCGGACGGCGGCGGCGCGGTGCTCGAGTACGCTGCCATGCACGGCTTCGAGGCGGAGACGCTGAGCGTGCGATTCCTTGATGTGTCGGCCGCTTTCCATGTCAGCGCGCACGATGGCTGGCTCCGCCACGCGGGCAGTAAGATCCCGTGGCGCCGTGCCCCACCGCCCGTCGCGCCGCCGCCCGCCGCCTCACCGCCTGCCCCTGCCTCGTCGCATGCACTGCCGCCCGCCGCCGCCTCCTCGTCGCATGCGCCCGCCCCGGCCGCCTCGTCGCAGCTACCACCAGCCCTGCCCGGCATGTGCCGCGCGGTCAAGCAGAATGGCGGCTTGTGCTCCAATAAGATCAACCCTGCCGCGCCGCGCGCCCCGTGCTGCAACAGCTCGTGGCGGGAACACACTTGCGGCGTGCACAAGTCCTACAAGGGCGAGCTCCGACCGCCGCCGCTCAGCGCGGCAACGCCGCCGCCGCCGCCACCTTCGCCACCGCCGCCGCCGCCGCAGCAGCAGCAGCAGCCTTCGACGGACGCGGCTATGGCGCAGCAGGCGGCGGAGGCCAAGGCGCGACTGGCCGAGGAGCGCGCGCGCAAGAAGAGCCTTGAGATGCGCGACTTGCGCGAGAGGATGGCGGCGCTCGAGCGCGACAAGGCGGCGGCGGAGCAGGCCGCGGCCGCGGCGGAGCAGGCGGCGGCCGCGGAGAAGGCGGCGATGGCCATCACCGATCCTAGCGCGTGGACGCCGGTGGCGGGAGACGTCGCCATGGTGCGCGTGCCGGCGTCTTCGGACGAGCACGACCACGTGGAGTCCGATTTCCGGCGCTCGATCAGCGCCTTCTTTCTGCAGAGCCGCTACCGGTCGGGTCAGCAGCCGCAGGTGCTCGTGGAGGCGGTGCACCGCGTGCAGAACCGGCCGCAGTGGCGGCGGTACTGCCTGCTGCGCGACGAGCTCCGCCTGCGCGAGCGCGCGCCCGACGACGCGGCGGCCATGCGCCGCTTCGAGCGCGAGCGGCTCTACCACGGCACCGACGAGGCGACGGCCGACAAGATCGCGCACAACAACTTCAATCGCTCGTTCTGCGGGAAGAATGCGACGCGGCTGGGCCACGGCTCGTACTTTGCGCTGCACGCGGGCTACTCGCTCAGGTACGCGCCGCCCGACGGGAGAGGCGTGCGGCGCATCTACGCGTGCCGCGTGCTCAATGGCGAGTACTGCCGCGGCCAACAGGACATGCGCGAGCCGCCGCCGCGCCCGGGCCGCGGCCACTTGCCGTACGACTCGACGGTAGACGACACGGCGCGCCCAGAGATCTACGTCACGTACAAGGACTCGCAGGCCTATCCGGAGTACCTCATCTCGTTCCGGCTGGACAAGTGAGAAGTTGTCAATGCCGGTGCGCGCTCCCGAAGCTCAAGGCGAGGGCCATCTACAAGGCGCTGCATGCTACAGACGACGAGAACATGCTGCCCGGGCGACCTGAGAGGATGTCTGCGCCGCGCCTCAAGATTGGCGCGAGATTGTGAGAGAAGAGGGCTCCCTGCGCGTAGCCTGCCGGAAACGCTCGTACGAAGGTCGTACAGTGCTCTCTGTATTGTACTGTCGGTGTGTGTGTTCTCTGCTCTCGGTTAGGCGTGAGCGGGGTGTCGCGCCCGCGATTGAGAGCGGGCGCACTTGGAGCACTGGGAGAGTGCAACTGATATTGGGGTTCTGTTTTTCTTCTTTCTGACGGCATGAGCGTTGAGCGGCGCCATCTGCCCAACTCTGCCGGCCGAGCTGGCGGTGGGCGACCTGGCCGCGCTGCTGGCCCTCCTCTCCGGGCGTCGGACGCGACGGGAGGGCGCAGACCAACCCTACTTACCTAGCCTACTACCTACCCCAAGGCATTATCCATCGCGTCCGAGTCCCCGTTGTTCATGCTGATATAGATTGTTATTGAGATTGGTCCTAAAATCGACTCCTGGGTTGGCTGGCCCCGAGAGCTGCGTCTCGAGCTCCCGGTGACGTTGCCAGACGACCCCGAGCGTCGGCGCCCAAATAAGAGGCCCATCGCGCCGGTTGCCGGGGAAGTCGGATTCCTGTGAGTCTCAAAAAGGCCCATCGACGAGGTTGGGGTCGTTGCCCGGTAGGAGGGTGGCGGCCGTAGCTGCCCCGGGCTCGGTGGGGTTCGCCCCCCTTTGCAGGGATGCAAGGCCAGCTGCTCTGCAGTCACGGCTCGTGCCGTATGTGACGGGCTCATGTGGCTGTCGCGTGGCGATTAGGTCCGCTCACGCTGCCTCCGTCTGGTTGTCGCGTGGCGATTAGGTCCGCTCCGGCGTGTCTCGTCGCGTGGCGATTAGGTCCACTCACGTCGTCTCGTCGCGTGGCGAAACCGATTCGGTCCGCTCCGGCGTGTCTCGTCGCGTGGCGATTAGGTCCGCTCACGTCGTCTCGTCGCGTGGCGAAACCGGTCCGGTCCGCTCCGGCGTGTCTCGTTGCGTGGCGATTAGGTCCGCTCACGCTGCTCGCCGCCCGTGGCGATTAGGTCCGCTCACGGCGTCGCGTGGCGACTAGGTCCGCTCACAAGGCGAGGTGGCATGAAGGTCGCTGCGAGAATTGGTGAGAAACTGCGAAGAGAGATAGGAAGTGGTAGACGCCCGAGGGTGGGCGACGGCTAGCACCACACTTCTCCCCTAAAATCCCTGTGTGGTGGCGGCGTGCCGTCCTCCCATCCCTCCCTTGGTGTGTGTGTGAGTGTGTCTGCCTGACTCAGGCACTAATTCTGCCGATGCGTGATTGTGTGTGGGCTGCTCCGAGGGGGCCCTGCGCGATCCGATGGGTAGGGAGTCTGTGCCCGGGCGGTGTCCGGTGTGGAGTCTCTCTCTGATCCCACCTGTGATGTTGGGTGTGAGGTTGTGGCGGCTTCGATCCCAAGGGGGGGAGCTGATCCCACTCAATAACCAACTCTCAGGGGCAGTAGGTGGGCGAGCCTCGAGCGCGCTCATCTCGATCGTCAAGGCGTCGCTACGCGCGGTCTTCCGCGGGGGGAGCTTCGTCGACGGGTGCGGGATCGCGGCGCAGTCAGTGCCGTGGCGATGCCTCCGGCTGTTTGCGGCGGGCGGCTTGCTGCTCGGGGCGATGGCAAAAAACTCGTCTCGCCGCACACCAAGGGCTTATGCTCTGGCGAGATGTGAGGCGCATGCGCCCAGGAGGGGAGGGAGCATGCGTAACGACGCTGCTAGAGATGCGTTTCGGGGCCCAGAGATAAAACTTCTGATGCCATGCATGACCTAGTAGTGTCCCCAGCTATGGGCGTGTCCACGTTGGAGCCAGGTGTGGTGTGGGCGCGAGAATAGCTCCGCCGTTAATGGAGGCAACCGATGCGAGTCGACTGGTGTGTGTCGTCGTGGTTTCGTATCAAGAATACTCACTCACTCACCCTCCCTTGGGTTGTCTGTTTTCTTTCTTTCTTTACTAGGCCCGGGACTGGCGCGCACTGGCACTAACACAGGTACACCAGAAATACACGTGTTTGTTTTACAATCAACCCTTTCTTCCTGGCACAACACTGCGAGGGAGTTTCTTTAAGATTCTCCCTCGCACGACACTAGGCACAGGACTGGCGCGCACTCACTGGCACTCACACAGGTACAAGAAAGAGCCCCGGGAGCCGCCTAAGAGAGAGATGTTTGCCGCCTAAGCGACTCCTGCGAGGACGGTGAGCTTAGCTCCGTGCACTCGACCCGGCTCGTAAATTTCTTCCTCGAGGGAACGCAATCGTAAAACTCTCCTGGCCTGCTGATCTTCTCCTCGCTACCCAACGCGACCATCGTCGAGAAACCCGACTACTCCGGCCAGACTGCCGCACCGGGCCTGAAAATGGAGGACGCGATTCTCGCCGAGGCAGCCACCGCGGCTTCGCTTCTCTGCACAATTTTGTCGATTGCAGTGACATGGCGCTGGTGCCTCAGAATGACCGCAGTGGGTGGAACGGATGCTCCAGCCGAAGACATTCACTTGGCCGCAGTGGACGGAGTGGATGCTGTCCACTTAGCCGTGGATCCGCCGCTGCCCATTCACTTGGCCGCAGTGGACGGACCGGATGCTCCAGCCGAAGTTCACTTAGTGGATCCGCCGCTGCCACTGCCGGTGCCGGTGGAGCCAACAACTCAGCAGGTGGAGCCGATCACGGCCCGGCCCGACTGGCTTCGGTGGTCCACGGGTCGACTCGTAGCCTGGGTCGCGGCTCACCGCGGCATCGATTCCGACTGGCGACACATGCACGATGCGGCCAAGGCGGGACGGGTCGAGGTCGTGTCGCAGCTGTGCCACGGGCTGCGCATCTCGGTGCTGCTCAAGAACAAGCGCGGCCGCAACATCTTGCATGCCGCCATTAGCCACAAGCGCAACGTCTTCGTTTGCTGGCTCGCGGGCGGCCATGCATCGCAGGCTTTCCCCAAGCCACCCGCCTACGAGTGCGTGATGGCTCTCTTTACGGAGCCGGATGCGGCCGGGCAGAAGCCGTTCCTCGCGGCGGCGACCAGACAGGACGCAACGATCGTGCACGCAATGACTCACGTCCTCGGTCAAGAGTTTCGCCGCCTGGGCCCGCCATCAACCGACCGGGCCGAATTCCTAGAGGTGATGGCCTTCTTCGAGGCGGGCAGCTCGATGCACATCTCCCTCTTGGGCCAGCTGCGCGCCTACGACGTATCCCTGGCCCACTCCGGATGCTACACTGGCTACACTCCGGATGCTATCGTCTCTACCTTTGAGAGCTCGGCGTGGTGGCCGCCCAACCTTGAGTTGCAGCCGTGGCGCTCTGACGAGGCGCGGCACTTGTACTGCTATCTCCAAATGGCCGTGAGCCGGCGCCAGCCCAGCCTTGTGGCGTGGTTCCTTGACGTGCTGCGCGTAAGCCCGAGCCCGCCCTCGGGCATGCTCTGGCAGGGCTGGCATCTCGGCGATTACGCCCTCGTCCGGCGCGTTGCAGACGAGGATGAGCTGAAGCGAACCGAGCCGGAAAGAGACGCCAGGGCGGTGGAGTGCGAATGGGCCCGCGAGGGTCGCGCCACTTTTCTCAGAGACCGCGACTGCGTGATGGACAAGTGGGATGGTCTCTCTTCCGCCTCGCTAGCCGAGCAGGTGGACGCCTATCTAGGCCTTATGCGAACGATTGAGAGGCGGTGAGGGCGACAGCGACGGCGGCGGCGGCGAGGGCGGCGGAGGGGCCGGCGGCGGCGGTGCCGGAGGCGGCGGCGTGGGAGGCGGTGAGGGCGACAGCGAAGGCGGCGGCGGCGAGGGCGGCGGAGGGGCCGGCGGCGGCGGTGCCGGAGGCGGCGGCGCGGGAGGCGGCGAGGGCGACAGCGACGGCGGCGGCGGCGTGGGCGGCGGAGGGGCCGGCGGCGGCGGTGCCGGAGGCGGCGGCGTGGGAGGCGGCGAGGGCGACAGCGACGGCGGCGGCGGCGTGGGCGGCGGAGGGGCCGGCAGCGGCGGTGCCGGAGGCGGCGGCGTGGAGGCGGC
>NW_005199770.1:2481703-2482144 GCF_000372725.1 Emiliania huxleyi CCMP1516
GGCGAGGGTGGCGGAGGGGCAGGCGGCGGCGGTGCCGGAGGCGGCGGCGTGGGAGGCGGTGAGGGCGACAGCGACGGCGGCGGCGGCGAGGGCGGCGGAGGGGCCGGCGGCGGCGGTGCCGGAGGAGGCGGCGTGGGAGGCGGCGAGGGCGACAGCGACGGCGGCGGCAGCGAGGGCGGCGGAGGGGCCGGCGGCGGCGGTGCCGGAGGCGGCGGCGCGGGAGGCGGTGAGGGCGACAGCGACGGCGGCGGCGGCGAGGGCGGCGGAGGAGCCGGCGGCGGCGGTGCCGGAGGCGGCGGCGTGGGAGGCGGCGAGGGCGACAGCGACGGCGGCGGCGGCGAGGGCGGCGGAGGGGCCGGCGGCGGCGGTGCCGGAGGCGACGGCGTGGGAGGCGGTGAGGGCGACAGCGACGGCGGCGGCGGCGTGTGTCCACAAGGCTGT
>NW_005199770.1:2482314-2483465 GCF_000372725.1 Emiliania huxleyi CCMP1516
GCCTCTTCTCTCACAATCTCACGTCAATCTTGAGGTGCGGCGCAGAACATTCTCTCAGGTCGGTCGGGCAGCATGTTCTGGTGGACTCGAGCATGCAGCCCCTTGTAGATGCTCCTCGCCGTGAGGTTCAGGAGCCCGCACCGGCATTGCCGGAGTCGCACTTGTCCAGGCCGGTGAAGATGAGGTCCTCGGCATAGGCGTCGAAGTCGTCGTAGGGGCCGTCGATGTCGGCACGGGAGGTGTCGGCGTGGGAGGCGGTGAGGGCGACAGCGACGGCGGCGGCGGCGAGGGCGGCGGAGGGGCGGGTGGCGGTGGGGCTGGTGGCGGCGGCGAGGGCGAGGTGGAGGGCGGTGGCAGCGAGGGCTGGGGCGGGCTCGGCGGAGGCGGGCTGGGCGGCGGCGTGGGTGGAGGCGGCGAGGGAGGCGGCGTGGGCGGTGGACTCGGGGGAACATGGTACACCACCGCAATGACGTCTGGGTAGAAGATCCCTTGCTGGTCCGACTGCAGCTTACGACGTCGTTTCGTCTCGCTGCTCGGGTTGAACGGCAAGCGGCAGAGCTGATATGTCCCTGCAGGCTCGTGTTCCGCAAGGGGGATCTCCAGCGCGTCACGAGTGTCCGGACCCGAGTTGATCAAAACCAAGTCACTGAGGAGCACGAAGTTTCCTGACGCGGGAGGCTCCTCCCTCTTCTCGACAAGGCCTCCATGATCCTGGATGGTGCCGTCCCACGTGCCATCGACCGAGTTGCCAAAGCTGTTCGTGATTGAGAAGGCCGAAGTGTTGAAGGCTTCATCGCACTCCTTGCCCTTGTGCTCGGCTGCATACTCCAGGCTCACCCACGCGACGCGGTCGCTCTCCTCGACAACATCGCCCGTAAACTGCACCGCGTAGAATCTCCCTGTTACGATGACGGTCGCAGTGCCATTTATGGTCGCAGAGCCGTCTAACCCCGCTTCCTCCTCGATGCTGACAAGGATCCGAGGCGGAGGTGCGGGGGGCGGCGAGGGCGGTGGCGGCGAGGGCGGCGGTTGCGAGGGCGGCGGTTGCGAGGGCGGGGGCGAGGGAGGCGGCGGCGAGGGTAGCGGAGGGGCCGGCGGCGGCGGTGCCGGAGGCGGCGGCGTGGGGGGCGGTGAGGGCGACAGCTACGGCC
>NW_005199770.1:2483565-2487519 GCF_000372725.1 Emiliania huxleyi CCMP1516
AGGCGGTGAGGGCGACAGCGACGGCGACGACGCCGAGGGTGGCGGAGAGACAGGCGGTGGCGGCACCGGAGGCGGCGGCGCGGGAGGCGCGTGCGGAGGGTAGGGTGGAGGGCGGGGTGGAGGGCGGAACGAAGGGTGGCGTGGAGGGTGGCGTAGATGGTGGCTCAGCGGGCGGCTTGGAGGGTGGCGTGGAGGGTGGCTGAGAGGGGGGGGTGGAGGGTGGCTTAGAGGGCGGTGGTGGCGTGGGTGGGGGCGGTGTCGGTGGCGGCGGTGACGGGGGCGGCACCGATGGCGGCGGGGACACGGAGCACTCGGTGCAGCTAGAGCAGCCGTTCCAGCTGCAGAGCATATCCCACGGGTCCGTCTTGATCGCACAGTAGGGCTTGCACGCATTGCACACGTCCCCGCAGGCCGAGCAGCCGTTCCATGAGCACTTTGCCGACCATGGTTGCGTCTTGGTCTCACAAAACGGCTTGCACTCGGACTCGGCGCCGCACTCGGAGCAGCCGTTGCAACCCTGCCAGGTGCACTTGTCACCCCAGGCCTGTGTTTTGTCCTCACAATACGGCTTGCACGCCGGCGCAGGGAGAGAGCACTCGGAGCAGCCGTTGCAGCCCTCCCAGGTGCACTTGTCATCCCATGCCTGCGTCTTGTCCTCACAAAACGGCTTGCACTCGGACTCGGCGCCGCACTCGGAGCAGCCGTTGCAGCCCTGCCAGGTGCACTTGTCACCCCAGGCCTGTGTTTTGTCCTCACAATACGGCTTGCACGCCGGCGCAGGGAGAGAGCACTCGGAGCAGCCGTTGCAGCCCCCCCAGGTGCACTTGGTATCCCAGGCCTGGGTCTTGTCCTCACAGAATGCCTTGCACACCGGCTGAGGAAGCATGCACTCAGTGCAGCCGCCACAGCCGGTCCAGCTGCACCGGGCGTCCCAGGGTTGCGTCTTTGCTTCACAGAAGCCCTGGCATTGTGGCGGGCTTGCAGGCGGTGGTTGGACGTAGCATTCGCTGCAACCGTCGCAGCCATTCCAGGTGCAGAGCGACTCCCACGGCTCGGTCTTCTTCTCGCAGAAGGGTTTGCACGAGCCAGATTCGATAGCGGCCACGCCATAGAGGCTCACGCATAGGAGGAGCAAAGGCGGGGGCCGCATCGCGCTGAAGCACCGGCTAGACGTAAGCTTCAGCGCCGCGGATGGTGAGGCGCCTGCTCGTGACCTGCCTCACGGCATCATCGGCCAATCCTTTGCCTCGGTGGCACCGCGCGAGGGGCGCGTCGACGTCTACCCGGCTGCGGGGCGCTTTACAACCTCTTCGATGGCGGAAGGCGCAATCGAGGGCGAGGCGGCACTGTACGAGGTGGCAAGCCCCTACGAGCCGGCCTTTGCCTTTTCGCGCTTCGACGCGCCGGACTCCTCGCCGGGGGCTCATCAGGTCGGCACAACGAAGGGCGCGGGCGCCGTCGAGGCGGCAGCCTCCCTGTGAGCAAGAGGCTCCCAAACTCTCTGCTCCGACTCATCGCCTTGCCCTCGGAAGACGGAACTATACGCCTGCTATAGCCTACGTCAGTATACGCAAGCTTACGTCAGTACGTTCTCATGAAGAATCAAGGACACTTGACGATCGTCTCGACGGCGGGGCGCGCGTACGGCGGCGACAGATCGCTCCAGCCGCCCCCTGCGCGTGTCAGAGAGACGAGCGCGTGGAGATACAGATAGCGCACCGAGAGACCCAGGTATGCTATGAGCAATGAGGTAATATGTTGTGTCGCGCACACTGCACACACAGACACTGGTCCCAAACTGTGCGGGCGAGAAGCTTTTTCCGGAGACTCTTCCCCTCCAACGCACGGCCCTCTCACCTCACACTGCGGCGCAAGAGACGGCGCTCTCTGTGCATGTCTATTTCTCAGGGAGGGCGGCTAGCAGTGACTCCGTGTCCCGCCACAGCGAGCGAGCGAGCGAACTCGCGTTGAGCCCGCGGAAGCCAGGCAGGTCCAGCGCCTGACGCAGCTCTAGCTGCCCCGACAGGAAGACCCCACCGTTGGGTCCCAACTGGTCGAGTCTCTCGGCTGACGCAACGCACGCGACGAGCAGCGGCGCCACCGCGGTGGCGGCCGAGGCCATCAGGCCCAACCGGCTCCAGTCGAGGGCCCGCATGAAGGGCTGGATGTTGGTCTGGACCCACGGGTACGAGACGGCGTACGCCCGGCTCACGAAGCCGTTCTCGGCCATCGCGCGGGCGTGCAGCGTCAGGAGCAGCTTGCTGCGCGAGTAGTCCATAAGGTCGGACGACTCGAGCGCAGTGGGCGAGGGCGCCCCCGGCTTGAAAAAGTCGTCGCTGAGGCAGGGACTCACAAGCGGGGGCAGCGGGAGCGAGCACAGGTGATGAGTGTCGGAGCTGGCGTGCACAACTCGCGTCGGCTGGAGCGCCTTGACGAGGACGTGGTGTGAGATGTACATGCAGCCCGTCAGCAACTGTAGGCCCTCGTCCGTCGTTTTGCCATGCGCGCCGTTGTTTGGCATTCCCGCGTTGGCGACGAGCACCAGCTTGCCGCGCCGCGCCGCACGCCGCGTGAGGCCTCGCACCCGACGCGCCCACCGCCGGACGCTTTTCAGCGACGAGAGCTCCAGCCCCGCAACGGCACGCGCGGTGGGCGCATCCCTGGGCTCGTCCGCATTGACCAGCGCCGCGGCGGCGGCGCAGCGCTCCTCGGAGCGGCAGCCCAGGATGACGGTGGCTCCGACGCCGCGCAGCGCTCGAGCCGACGCGAGTCCGAGCCCGCTGTTGGCGCCGGTGACGACGACGGTCAAGCCTCTCTCGGCAGCCAGGCCGTTGGTCAGTGCTTGGGGAGCGAGCACGTCCCACTGGAGCACGCAGGCGACCATGGCGGCAGGGAGCGCGAGGATGGACAGCGGCGGGCGGTGGTAGAGGAGAGTGGCCACGAGGACGAGGACGAGGAGACCGTGGGAGAGGAGGAGGTGGTAGGTTTGGCCGAGGCGGAGGAAGAGGAAGGCAGCGGCGTAAGTGGAGCCGAGGGCGCGGACTAGGTTCATGGTCAGAGAGCACTCGTGGCCAGCAAAGAGCGTGAGCAGCTCTCTTTGGTGCCGCTCTTCGCTGCTATAGGCGAGTGTAGGTATATTGTTGGCAAATCAAGACACAGAGCTCACACAGAATCACAGCGGGAGGAAAGCGGCGAGTCGCAATTCCAGGGGTCGTTGTGGCGGGCCACCCTGTCCAGAGAGGCATGGATGCCAATCTGGGGTCTCTCGACCGAGTCTATGAGCCCTGGCCGCCTCCCGATCTTGGTGGTAAGGCCGCAGCCGAACAAGGCGACGGAGATGGCGCGGGAGAGTACGGGTGTTCCAGGGGATCACGACACGCACCGACCCTTCACGAGCCGAAAGGCTGTGCCCGGGGAAGGCACAGTAATCCGGGCACGTGTTGGGCGCCCCATTCCGTTTAGGGCTAGGTCGGCTCAGGGCCCCGTCCACTTCCCTCCCACTTGGCGCGTGATGATGAGGAGATGCCACCCAGGCCAGCCAGGGCAAGGGCGGAGGGCGAGAGCGGAGAGCGGAGGGCTGGGCGGAGGCAAGGGCGGGCGGAGGGCGAGGATTTTTTTTTTGTTTCGTTGGCCGAAGCCTCGTTGGCCGAAGCCTCGGTGGCCGAAGCCTCAGTGGCCAAAGCCTTAAAGGACGGGTAGGGCCGCGGGGAAGGGAGGGCGGAGGGTGAGGGGAGAAGGGGCGCGGGCAGCGGGGGGGGGCAGAGCGCGAGTGCGAGCGAGTGCGAGTGCGAGTGCAAGTGCGAGTGCGGGGGCGGGGGTGGGGGGGCTTGGTGTCGGGGGCGGTGTTGGTTGCGGGAGTGGAGCAGTATTAATATCGTTGGCCGAAGCCTCGTTGGCCGAAGCCTCGTTGGCCGAAGCCTCGGGGGCCGAAGCCTTATCCGGCTTATTATTAAT
>NW_005199770.1:2487985-2492542 GCF_000372725.1 Emiliania huxleyi CCMP1516
GGGATTGTGGTTCCACTGGCGCTGTTGTGGATGGATTGGTGGCGTTTGGCGGGGGGGGCGGTGGCAGCGTCTGCATAGGTGAGAACGGGCAGTGGTGCAGGTCCCAGGGCGGGAGAGGGGTTGTCTCGTTTCCGCTTCAAAGTGGTAGCGAGGGGGCGTGTGGCTGTTGGCCGGCAGTGTTTGAGATGATCCCAAAGTTGTGCTCTGGAAGAGAAGCGTTGCACGCAGTTGGTACACCAGAGTGGGCAGCCGGCGGTGAAGTTGGGGCCGCGGGGTCGGTGTTGGGGGCTCTGAGGGAAGGTCGGCTGGAATGGCGCAGCTCCAGGGTTGAGAGTTGAAGAGGCAGCCAGATGGCGCCAATCAGGTGGCAACTGCGTCTGCAGGTTGGACTGCGAGGAGCATTCAGTGGACGTGGACGGTTCAGGCGCTGCGGCACGAGGAGGTGGCTCGCAAAGGAATGGAGTAGCGTGTCCAGCAGTAAGAGATGAGCAGTTGACAGCAAGGGCGGTGGTGGTTGGTGCATCAGCAGCAGGATGCAGGATGGAGCTCGTGTGGTTGTCGCTGCATTGGTTGAAGGATGGGTTGGAGGCGCCGGGAGCGATGGTGCTGGTGGAGAGAGCGGCAGGGGCTGACGGTGGTGGCAAGTTCGTGGTGGGAGCTGGCAGCGAGCCCGGCTGACTCCCGCCCAGAGCTGCCAAACCTGCGGCTTGTTGAACTGGCGTTTGTGGCGTGTGCGCAGGCCATGCGGCGGGCATGTCGGCCGGGACTGCGGGGCCGACGGCAGCGGAGGGAGTCTCTGGGGATGGCTCAGAAGAAGGCTGGGCAGGCCCACTGTCGGCTGGTTGCTCGGGCGAGGTCATCGCGCGCATGTCAGGCCGCGCGCACGCGCAAAGTACGGCCGTCCATTTAGGCGAGTGAGAAGAATTTTGCGTTGACCTCACTTGAGCCGACGCGAGTCCGAGCCCGCTGTTGGCGCCGGTGACGACGACGGTCAAGCCTCTCTCGGCAGCCAGGCCGTTGGTCAGTGCTTGGGGAGCGAGCACGTCCCACTGGAGCACGCAGGCGACCATGGCGGCAGGGAGCGCGAGGATGGACAGCGGCGGGCGGTGGTAGAGGAGAGTGGCCACGAGGACGAGGACGAGGAGACCGTGGGTGCGGAGGAGGTGGTAGGTTTGGCCGAGGCGGAGGAAGAGGAAGGCAGCGGCGTAAGTGCAGCCGAGGGCGCGGACTAGGTTCATGGTCAAGAGCAAGGAGTGAAAAAGAATTGCGCGAGCTCACTTGAGCTCCCGGCGCCCATCAGCTTCGACACGGGCGATGATCGTCTTGCTGGTTTCGCTCGGGCTGGCGCTGACCCGGCTTCACTCTCCGCTGATGCAGCTCCACCACTCGGGCGAAAAGATGTCCCGCGTGACGCTCCCCGGCTGGGAGGACGACTCGTCTCGGGAAAGCCGGACGACATCTACTCGGCCACGAGGGAGGGTTGGCCGTAAACAGGACCTCACTGCGCTGCCCGCCTCTTCTACGCGGCCGCTCGCGCGCGTTCATCACTCTCTGCAGCCCGCCTCTTCTACGCGGCCGCTCGCGCGCGTTCAGCACTCTCTGCAGCAGGCCGCCGCGCCAGCGTCCGCCACTGCCGTCGGCGTCGGAGACACTGCCGGCAGCATCACGATTCCGGGATGGGAGGACAGCGTCGCGAGGGAAATCAAGCTTGGCAGCGACCCGGCTAGTGCGGCGCCCCTCGTCTGCGAGGACGACGTCACGCGGCTGCTCCAGGAGGCGCGTGACGCTGAGGCGGCGCTCAAGAAGCTGGAGCGGAAGCGGCGGGCCGACGAGGAGACATTCAAGCAGCAGATCTCCTCCGAGGAGGCGACGGGCGAGAGGTACGACGCGCTGCTCGCGGCGCACATCCAGTCTCGCGACGCGGGCTACAACGCGGCGTGCGCGGCGTGCGAGGCGAAGAAGCGCAGGGCGGAGCTGGCCGGCCAGCTCCTCGATGCCGAGCGGGCGACGCGCGCGAAAAAGGCAAAGGAAGACGCAGCGGAGGTGCGGTGGCGGGCAGAGCGCCGGGCGCGCGAGGGTGCGGCACGGGAGGAGGCCAGGCTTCGCGCCGCCTTTCTCGCGGCGTGAGGCGATGCGCTACGCCGACAAGGTCGGCGGACCGCAAGGCTCGGTGCGTGCCAAAACTGGCGTGTAGTGACGCTCTGCTAGGACAGAGGTGGGCGGGGAGAGGGGAGAAGCATGCGTGTGCAGGGGGCGGGACGTCATCTGTCGCCGGTGTGTAAAGTGTTTGATGGGGAGGAGGGGGGGGGGGGGTGAGCGAGGTGTGCCGTCTGTCGCCCGGGGGTGGGGGCTGCAGGCTGGGGCCTGCGCGAGCTCCGTCCACAGAGGAGGATCTGCCACATTCGCTCAGATCGCGTCGCTGTGTGACCTGTACCGATGGTGTACATGAGTGTGTAAGTGCGTGAGATCCGTAACGGGCACATGGAATCACCGAGGTTTGTTACCAAGACCGGATGTGTGTTTGTGACACCTGACACACACCTGGGAGTGGGACACACAGAGTGCATTTTTGACTCCCCCCCCCCTGGCCCTGCACCTCCTGGGCGCTGGAAGGGGCGCGCGGGGCAAAGCCGTATTATCAGTCCTGTCCTCCTGAGCGGGCCAATGCTCATCCCTCCCCTCTCGCTTCCTGCGCCTGCCTCGCTGCCGCCACGAGTGCGCCCGCGACGGGCGTCCGCATCAGCTGCGGCACCGTCAGCCCTCGCACGCGGGGCGGCGCCTCGACGCCCACCGACCGCCGCAGCCTCTCCATCGCCGCGGCCGTGGCCGCGTCAGCCTCTCCCGTCTTGGCGACCGCCGCGCCCGCCGCCTCGCCCTCGCTCGAGTCGATCGCGCGCTGGAGCCGCGCCGGCGCCGTAGCCTCCGTCGACTCCACGGCCCACGCGTACCTCCTCTCGGCGCGGTGCTCGGAGAAGCGGCCGCGCACGAGCACCTACGCCGCGGATCCGGCCGCAGCCTCAAACGGGAGAACTCGCCCGCTCCGGGGCCTCGCGCCCCCACCGCCACTGGCGCGTCGCAGCCGCGGAGGAGCCGCACGACCCACTGCGCGTGGTGGGGCCCCTGGGTCGCAAACTCGCGCCCCAACGCAGCGGGCGCGCCGAGCAGCGCCGCCAAGTGGCGCCAGCTCGCCAGCACGTGGCCGCGAGCGCGCAGCGGCGCCGCGCCTAGAAGCTTCCGAGAAGGTTCCGAGAGAGGGGCTCCTACGATGCGGCCAGCGCGCGCAGCGCCGCCGCGCCGCCGGGGGCAGAGGCCGCGCAAGCGAGGATCCAGTCGACCGCGACCGCGGAGAGCCCATCCCCCGCCGTGCCAGCAGCCTCTGGCGCCGGCGCCGACCTGTCGTGGCCGCCCTCCCCCTCCGCCTCCCCCGCCCGCGTCGCGGCGTCGCCGGCGGCCGCGCCGCCGCCCCCCGGCTCCGATTCCTGCAAGCCGCCCGCCGGCGACACCGCCTCGCCCCCCCCGGCGGGGTCGGCGAGAGCGCCGGCAGGGTCCCCCGGAGGCGGCTCCGCGTCGCCATCGCTCCGGCCGAGACAGTGGCGCGCGAGCGCCGCGGCGGCAAACGGCTCCGCGGCTGGCGGCAGGTGGTGGTTGGCGCCGACGCACTTCACGCGGCAGAGGCCGTCGGCGCCGAGCAGCGGGCTGAACGTGTCGATGAGCGGCAGGCCGCGCGCGCGCGCGGCGGCGGCGAGCGCGGCGGAGTAGGCGCGCCCGTGGGCGACGCGCTCAGCCTCGGTGGGGAGGAAGAGGTGGTCGTCGAGCGCTCTGCGGAACGCCTCTCGCTCCGCCTTTGCCATGAGCGGCAGCGAGCAGAGCGCCTCCCGCAGGTGGGCGTCCACCACGCCCGTCGGGAAGGGCGTGGCGATGTACAGGTCCTGACGCGCACCAACGTAGGGCGGCGGTCGGGAGGCGGGGGAGAGGGGATCTCGGAGAACGGGGCGCCTCAGGCGCTGTCGCTCCTCGTGCCGCAAGTGGCCCGCCGCCAGCGCGCCGTCGATGAATGCAAAGTAGCGCTCGACCGAGCGCGCGAGGTGCGCCTCAAAGGTCAGCGATGCGTCGTGGACGAGCTTGAGGTAGTACACAAAGTCGCAATCCACCTGCGCGCAGCGCCCACGACGTGTCTGCGACGCGCCCCGGCCGAGGGCGCACGGCGCCACAACTCTCCAGCCTGCCCAAACTTGAGCACGACGCTGTCGCCGCGCGGGACGCGCCTGTGCGAGAGCACCATGCTGAGAAGGGACCCAACAGGAGGGACGTCCGGAACAGCCGGACCACGGTCTCTCGACTCTCGGGCAGGACACATCTCTCACTGTACGTGATTCGGGTATGGCGGCCGGCGCCACGGGCGTGGCCATCGGCGTGTGGCACGCACAGGGCGGCACGAGGCTGTGTGGCTACGGGCGCGCTCCGCAGGTCGTCGAGCAGGGCGGCGCGGTAGCCCGAGTGCGAGTCCTCCCGGGCGAGTCCCATCGCCGACCCGGCGAGGAAGACGTGCACGAGGCA
>NW_005199770.1:2492642-2528498 GCF_000372725.1 Emiliania huxleyi CCMP1516
GGAAATATACCTTCTATGCAATGAGGTAGCTGAGAATAAAGGTTCAGAATATAGGGTAAGTACGTAAATGTGGACACTGGGAGTTAGTTTGCTGAATTCCGATAATAAAAGATTTATATTTTTTGGGGAGGGGGGGGGGCCATTGGCGACCGCCTTCAAAAGGCTGCGCGTGAGTGTGTGACCCCGAAGAAAGCAGAAGTGTCCGCTTCGCTTTTGCGTGAGCTTTGGCGTCAGCCGGGCGGACGGTGGCACGACCAGAGGCGCGCGCGGGAGACGTGGGCGGGGCAGGCGGCGGGGCAGCCGCGGTGGGACGGCTGCGGCGGATCGGCTGCGGCGGATCGGCTGCGGGGCGGGGGCGGGGGCGGGGGCCACGCGGCGTGCGCACGCACCCGGCCCCCTCTGCGTCAAGCAGCGCGTGCAAGTTCGAGTCGCCAAACACACGGACGGCGTGGGCGGCGCGGCGCGGCGGCCGGACCCGCGGCGTCGGCGGCGTCAGAGGCGGCGCTGCGCGGAGGGCCGCCTCTGCGAGGGCGGCCAACCGGCGGTGCTTGCTCCCGCTTGGGTGTATGCCTAGGTGCTGAAGACGCCAACGTCGGGGGGGGGGGGGAGAGAGAGCAGTCAGTGCATTCTCTGAATACGAGGGGATGCAAACCAGTGAGTACAGCGGAGTGCGGTGCAACACAGCGGAGTACGTGTCCTCTCGAGCGCTAGTTGGAGTACACGTAGCTCCTATGGTTGGATGCCATCTGCCGACGCCGGCCCGCGTGGCGCCCAACCGCCTAGGCCGTCCGCCGCCTACGTTCATGAATATGCCACCCTCAAGGCGGGAATGCGGTGATGTGCAGAGTGCTCAGAGCGCCGCGTGAAAGCACGGGGCTACAAAGACAGTGAACACCGCGGAATACGGCGAGCACGGGGCTACAAAGACAGTGAACACCGCGGAATACGGCGGAGTACACAAGAGTGCGTGTCCTCTCGAGCGCTGGTTTGGAGGACACGAAAGGACGTCTTCGGCGGAGTACACGAATGCGCCTCGCGGCCGAGGTCGAGCAGCAAGCAGCGCTCGTCGCGCGGCGGGCTCACGGCGAAGCGGCGGCACTCCTCGGTCGCGTTCGTGTCGGTCGACTCGCACGCCGTGTCGGTCGACGTGTTCGAGTCGAGCGATCGCTCCGACGCGCCGCTCAGCTCGTCGCCGCCGTCCGTCGGCCCGGCGGCATCGGCCGCGGCCGCGACGGCGCGCAGCCACTCCGCCCCGCGCTGGTAGTCGGCAAACGCCGCCCGCAGCGGGGCCGCGCAGAAGCCGCCGAACGGGAGAACGAGCGCCAGCAGCGGCGTGGCGCCGAGCGCCGCGCGCGCGCCCCACAGCCACGCGTGAGCCGCGGCGCGGACGGCGTCGTCCGCGGCGCCGCACAGCGCGTCGTTGGTGCCCTGGTTGACGAGGACGAGGTCGGGCACGCCTGAATGCGTCGTGGCTCGTGACTAGCTACTCATCACTACTGGCCGACGAGGACGAAGTCGGGCGCACCCTCCGACGCAGCGCCGCTCTCCGACGCCGCGCCGCCCGCCGCGCCGCCAAAGCGCGCCGCGCCCGCGCAGAGGGAGCGCCACGACTCGCAAAAGGCGGGCGCGCCGCCGTTGCCAGCCACCGTCCAGCCTACGTGGGGAGATATGGGGAGATGTGGGGAGATGTGGGGAGATGTGGGGAGATGTGGGGAGATATTGGGAGATGTGGGGAGATATGGGCCTAGTTGATGAGCACCGTGTGAGTGCGAGGGGCTGCGAACACGGTGAATACGGCCGAATACGGCTGGATACAGCGGAGCACGTGTCCTCTCGAGCGCTAGTTGGAGCACAAGAGTCCGTCTTCCGCTTCTAGGCCGTCTAGCCTTGACGCCCAAACGAGACGACCGTGGCGTCGGCGCCGAGCGACTGGGCGAGCAGCCACGCCCACGCGGAGCTGACCGAGTTGCAGCCGAGGTCGCCGCCCTCGTCCGACTTGCTGCGCGTGCGGCACAGCACGCCCTCGGTGATGGAGTCGCCAAACGCGAGCAGGCGCAGCGCCTAGAAGCTTCCGAGAAGGCTCCGGGAAGGACCGAGAAGGTGATGGAGTCGCCAAACGCGAGCTGGCGCAACGCCTCGGTTGGCGGCGGCAGCGGGACGGAGCGCGGCGGCAGGACCAGCCCGCAGAGGCGGAGCGAGGCGGGCGGCGGCCTGGGCGGGGCGTCGCCCTCGGAGCTGGTGGCGCCTGGGCCGGGCGAGGGCGGAGAAGGGGTGAGGCGCCGGGGCGGAGCGCGCGGGAAATGCAAAATGCGGTGTCGCGCTGCCCCAGCGGTCGGCGCTCTGCACGGCCGCCTCGATCTGTACCGTCAGCTCGTAGACGTGCACCTCCTCGGCTGGTGGCGCCGGCAGCGCCACGAGGCCCGCCGCGTCCGCCACCGGCCGGAGACGAGTGGGAGCGCAGCCAGCGTACCGCACAGTCAGCACCATTGGCAGCGGCTCTCCGGCGCGCGACGACACGGCCAGCGCGGGCGCGGCGGGTCCATCGGCCGCCCGCCAGCGCGCGCGCAGGTAGGCGCCGGGCGCCGACGCCGCCGCCGCCGGCCGGCTGGCGTCCGCGTAGCTCTGCCAGTGCCACGCCGAGAGCTGGAGGTGGCGGTCGCTGGGCCGCAGCCAGACGGGCGCGTCGCCGTCGCGCCGCCGACGCAGCAGGCCGTTGGCCAGCGCCTGGCGCTGCGGGATGGTGCCGACCTGCGCCTCCTTTAGCCGCGCCAGGAAGTGCGTGCGGGACGCGAGGACGTCTGACTCGAGCGTCTCGAGGCTGCACAGCCCGGCGGCGGAGAGAGGACCCGCGAGCGCCTCGAGCCGGAGCGCCGAGAGGGCGGTGGAGAGTGGCTCGTCGAGGTCTGGCGGCATTCCCAGCTCTGCTCAGCGCAGCGCGTTGATACCAAGCGAGGCTCTCAGCACGAACGGCGACAGCGCGAAGGCGGAATGCCAGCCGAGCGGCCCGTGTGCTGCTGAACCCCTCCGCTTCACACCGGCGGGTCCCCACCGCTCCCGCTTACCGCGCCCTTCTACTCGGGCTCTAGCTGCGCGGCGGCCGGCCTCGCCTCGCTTCCGCCCGACTACGTCCTCAAGGCGACTCATACGAGCGGCTGCGTCGTCGTGGTCAGGGGAGGGGTGGTGGTGGCGCATAAGACTTGCCGAGGCTACGATCAGAGCGTCGTGGGCGAGGAGGCATCGCCGGCCCTGGTGCGGCGGCTGTGCGAGGCGTGGCTCGCCTTTGGCTTCCAGGGGCGAGGCGGGCGTGAGTGGGCGTACTCAGCCGTGCCGCGCGGCGTGCTGGCGGAGGAGGTTCTGCCGGCGCCACACTCGGACGCGCAGGCGGTCGCGGAGGACATCAATTGCTGGACGGCGGGCGGAAGAACCCTCTTCATGCACCACACCCGCTCCCGCTTCGGCCATGCCGACAAGCGAGACACCTTTTACGACGCGCTCACGCTCCGCCCCCGCCTCGACATCCGTTTTGGGGCGGGGCCGTTCTGCGGACTCGGCCACCTCCTGGGCCTACCCGCCGCGCTCTGCCTGCCGCTCGCCTCGCGCGCCGATACAAACGCCTCGCGCTGGCTGAACGCGAGCGTGGTGAGCGAGGCGGCGCGCGCGTGCGACCCGCCACCACCGGCATCGACCTGCTGCTCGCCGCGCCGGCGCCGTCGCGGCCGCGCGGGCTGGTGCTCTCCGAGGTGACGCTGTACCCGTTCGGAGGCCGCCCGCATCTCTCGCCACGCTCGGTGGATGCCGCGCTCGCAAACGCGTGGTGCGAAGCGGGCGGACCCTACCGCTCGCCGCTGGAGTGAGGGAGAACCAGGAAGTAAACGCCGCGAAAACAATAAAAAAAAGAATGCATGCCGTTCTTATCGCAAAGAGAAAGCCTATAGCGGCGCGCGCGGCTCTCGAGATGCAGTAGAGTTCATGAGAGCCCGACCCGCCCCCAAGAGCCGAACCCCTGATGGTGGCGGGCAGCATCCACAGCGAGGCGGGCGCGGGAGCGAGTGACGCGGCCTCTTCCAGCTTACTGGGCAGCCTTCCCGCAGAGGCGGCGAAAGCGGCTGCAGAAGGCGACGAGGCGGCGCTGCTGGCGTGGCTTGACAACGACGGGCGGGTCAATGCGACCGACGGGGCGAACGGCATCACCGCGCTGATGCTGTCCGCCCGCCACGGCCAAGAGCGGGTTGTCGAGTTGCTGCTGCACCGCGGCGCGGAGATCAACCTGCAGAGCAGCGTCGGCCGCGCCGCACTGATATCCGCCGCCCGCCAAGGCCACGAGCGGGTGGTCGAGCTGCTGCTTCAGCGAGGCGCGGATATCAACCTGCAGGACAGCGAGGGCGGCACCGCACTGATGGACGCCGCCTTCAACGGCCACGAGCGGGTGATCGAGTTGCTGCTTCAGCACTTCGCGGAGATCAACGCGACCTGCTGGGTAGGCGACGTGAGCGGCTTCACCGCGCTAATGCTCGCCGCCCAGGAGGGGCACGAGCGAGTGGTCGATCTGCTGCTGCAGCGCGGCGCGGAGGTCAACAAGCAGAGGAGCGACGGCGGCACCGCGCTGATGCACGCCGCCCACCAAGGCCACGAGCGGATTGTCGAGCTGCTGCTGCATCGCGGCGCTCAGGTCAACAAGCAGAGGAGCGACGGCCGCACCCCGCTGATGCTCGCCGCCGCCAACGGCCACGAGCGGGTGGTCGATTCGCTGGTGGAGCGCGGCGCCGAGATCAACCTGCAGAATAGCATCGGCGGCACTGCGCTGATGGACGCCGCTGTGTTCGACCACCCCGCCGTCGTGCTCCGCTTGCTGCGTGCGGGCGTGGATACAAAGCTGCGCTCTGAACGCGGCAAGACGGCGCTGCAGTGGGCCAAGGAGAAGGGCCACGCCGAGTGCGTCGAGGCCTTCCGGCAGCACGTCGCGGAGGTGACTGCGAGCCAGCGCGAGGCGGCGGCGGGCGGCACGGGGCGGCGCGAGGCGGCGGCGAGAGGGGCGGGTGACGCTTCCTCGGGCGAAGCGGCCTCTTCCGGCTCGCTGGGCAGCCTTCCTGAAGAGGCGGCGAAAGCGGCTGCGGAAGGTGACGAGGCAGCGCTGCTGTCGTGGCTTGACAGCGGCGGGCGGGCCAACGCGACTTGTGGGGTAGTCGGTGTGAGCGGCTACACCCCGCTGATGCTCGCCGCCGCCAGCGGCTACGAGCGGGTGGTCGAGCTGCTGCTGCAGCGCGGCGCGGAGATCAACTTGCAGAGGAGCGACGGCTGGACCGCGCTGATGCGCGCCGCCCAGGACGGCCACGAGCGGATTGTCGAGCTGCTGCTTCAGCGAGGCGCGGAGATCAACAAGCAGAATAGCATCGGCATCACTGCGCTGATGCTCGCCGCCCAGGAGGGCCACGAGCGGGTGGTCGAGCTGCTGTTGCAGCGCGGCGCGGAGGTGAACTTGCAGGACAGCATGGGCCGCACCGCGCTGATGCTCGCCGCCCAGGAGGGCCACGAGCGAGTGGTCGAGCTGCTGCTTCAGCGCGGCGCGGAGATCAACTTGCAGGGCAGCGACGGCGGCACCGCGCTGATGCTCGCCGCCTACCACGGCAACGAGCGGATTGTCGAGCTGCTGCTTCAGCGAGGCGCGGAGATCAACCTACAGAGCAGCAGCGGCGGCATCGCGCTGATGCTTGCCGCCAACTACGGCCACGAGCGAGTGGTCGAGTTGCTGCTGCAGCGCGGCGCGGAGATCAACACGCAGGACAGCAAAGGCCGCACCGCGCTGATGCACGCCGCCGCCAACAACCACCCCGCCGTCGTGCTCCGCCTTCTGCGGGCGGGCGCAGACGCGGCGGCGCGCACCAATAAGGGCAAGACGGCGCTGCAGCATGCCAAGGAGAAGGGCCACGCCGGGTGCGTGCGCGCCCTCGAGGAGCATGCGGCGGCGGAGGCGGCGGCGGAGGCGGCGGTGAGGGAGGCGGAGAGAGCGGCGGCGGAGGCGGAGGCGACGCGGCATGCCGAGGCGCTGCTGGCGGGGGAGGAGGCGGAGAAGGAGGCGGAGGAGCGCGCCAAGGGCAAGAAGGGGAAGAAGAAGAAGAAGAAAGGGAAGGGCGGCGGGGGCGACGTTCAGCCGTCGCAGGAGCCCGAGGATCAGGCAGCGCTGGCGGCGAGAGAGGAGGCGGAGTTGGCGGCGGCGCTGGAGGAGAGCGCGAGGCTGGAGGTCGGGGCGACGCGTGCGGCGGGGGATCAGGCGCGAGTCGCCGAGGGCGCTTCGTCACCGGCGGAGGAGGCGCCGCGTGAGGGAGAGGAGGAGCCGCCGGACGACTTCGTCTGCCCGATCACGACCGAGCTGATGAGCGACCCGGTGATGGCGGCGGACGGGCATGCTTACGAGCGGTCGGCGATCGAGCGCTGGCTCGCGACCAAGTCGACGAGCCCTCTGACGGGCGGCGCGCTCGAGCACCCATACCTCACACCCAACCACATGCTGCGCCGTCAGATCCGGGACTGGGAGGCACGGCAAGGCCACCGGGGCTTGTGTGGTGTATCCGCAGCGGAAGAGTGAGCGATTAGGTGTGAATATAGTAAGTAGTACCTGCCCCTGTGTGCTCAGGCAGTCCTCTAGTGTGCCTGGACTTGGCCTGAGCAAATAGTAGCGTTTGGGGCGTGAATTTATTTAGCCGAAGTGGACCTTGCTTGCCCCCAACAATAACACACCAACTCTGTCGAACAAGGCTCAGACAATGACGAGGTGTGTGCACTCGGGTGCTGCTGTGCACTCACGCAGCTTGACCACATGCAAATGCACGTCTCTGACCGCATCGACATGGGCCGAACGTTTTTGATCTCTGGGTCAGTGGGCGCCCACCCGCCGCCTCTGAGGGGGTCGGGCCCCCTAGACTGAAAACACAAACAAAATGTAGAACCGTCAAAACCAGCCTGCGAGAGCGGCGCTGCGCGCCGCCTACTTCATGCGCGGTGCGGCGGGTCGTGAGTGACCCCCACGTGCCACGACCACGGCATCCCCAAAAATGGAAAAGTAGACCCTAGTCGGATGGGCACGAACCCGCGCAGCGCCGGCTTTGAGCCACGCGCCTCGATCTTCAGAGTCGCGTGCGCTGCCCCTTCCGGCAAGGACGACGACATCGAGGGGATGTCCATTGTTGCGCGATGGCGTCATCCATTTCGTCAAAGCCATGAAGTGATTCAAAGTTAAGTCAAGGTTCCAACCCCTCCCGCGAGAAGCCGATCAGAGACCTTGCCTGTCGCCGCTGTCGAGCGCTCTCGAGCCGCTGTTGAGCACCACTCCGGTCGGCAGCTCGGCACGATGTCTGGCCTCGCAAGCAGGCTTCTCGACGCGGCACTCGAGGATGGGGACAAAAAAACTCTGACATTTTACGAACTCCTTGGCGACGTGCGCGTCGCGTCGCCAAGGCTCTGCGACCTCGGTCGTACATCAGCGACCTCGGTCGTACAATCGGCCGGCTGCGCGGGTTTTCGGCGAGTTTCCCGCGCACCGGCCACGAACTCGACTCGCACAGCAAAAAAATCCGGCGGGTGCTCGCGCGCCGCTCCCACGCTTGACCACACACTCGCTGCACTGCTCAAAGCCAACCCTACCTCACTGGCCGCCTCCAACACTGTCCCGCGCGTCTCGCGCCCCAACTGACAACTCATCACTGTCCCTCGGACACCACTCTCCAGCCGCGCTACCTTCCCCCACCTACCGCTCTCGCACGACATCTCGACAATCCTCATATCTCCATGACTCGCCGTCTTGCCCCTCCTCGGCGGGGGGCGACAGCCCTCCACCAGTCTCGTTGGCCGCGCAGGCCCTCGCGATCTCCGCCTCGGCCACACGCGGGTCGAAACGGAATCGCACTCGCTCGAGCTTGTCCTGCTCGAACGACCCGTCGCCGTCCAGGGCGCTCGGATCCCAGATCAACCTCTCGACGAGGTGATTCACGGTCCACAAGATCCTGCCGCTGACTGGCCACAACGGGTCGCCTCCCTCTGGCCGCTTCCGAGTCGGCCTCGGCGCAAAGCTGCCCTCTACAGCCCGCCCGCTGTTGTACGCCTTCCACGTGTTGCGCTTGAAAGACAACGTGTACTCGCCCGCACGCCCCTCGACCGCGAGCAGCTCCACAACGCCAAGCTGCCACTCGCCGTCCTCGATTGAAGCCTCCTCGCCCCGCGGGTCGTTGAGTCCAAAGGACAGGTAGAGGCATCCGCTCTCCCGCCCCGGGTGCCCCGATGGCGAGTACAGCACTGCTCCAGACAGCACCGGCAGGCAGAGCCCGTTGCAGCCCGCGACGCTCACGTAGCCCGCCGGAGCCGTCCCGGCGAAACCCTGCTCGGTCTGCACTTGCAGCACCCGCGCGCCTGCGCCGCGCGGGAACGATAGGAGTAGGCTGGGGCGTCTCGCCCTCACGCCGACCCATCTACCCATCTGATTTATCTCGAGGTGCCCCCCTCCCTCTGGGTAGAACCCCTCGACGCTGAAATGTTTGAGCATTTGCCACCACTTGGCTGAGGGGAAAAGGATCCTGCTCGCCCGCAAAAGAGCTTGTACATACCGTACGGCCGCGACGGCCCTCGGGCCGAACTTCCGCCCACGCTGGCGTGTCCGGCGCCATCTACTCTGAATCTTGGTGGCAGCGGCTTCACCGTCGGCTGAGTCGACAAAAGAAAACCTGTCACCACTCTGCCCGACAGCGTCGTACTCGCGCCCGCCTGCAGTCTTGTCACCGTTCTCTGCCGCCTCTTCCAGAGATCGAGAGGCGGCACTCGACTCGCCCTTTCGCGCTCGTTGCCATGTGTGCTGGGTCCCGATCGCCGCGGGAGCGCCGCCGGCAAGCCAACCGTGGCAGTCTCCGCCATGGCTGCTCTGCCCGTAGCCGGCGCCCCCCTCGCGCTCGCCGTCAGCCCCATCGGGTTCGTCTCTCGGACCACCCTGCGCGTGAGACGTGCCCGCCGTCTCTCGTTCGCTACGACTGGAGGTTCGCTCGGCCATGTCCCGTCCGGTCTCCATGTGCGGGCCACTGCTCTTCCAACGCCCCTCCTCGGTCTGGATTCTGCTGTCGGCTCCGCACGACTCGTCTTCGGACTCGCTACAGGAGACGAGCGTCGGTACGGGCGATGGCGTCCGTATGCCATCCGCGTCTTCGACCGCGTCTTCGACCGCTCCAGCAGTGATATGCGCCTCCTCGTTGTCTGCGCCGCTCTCTTGTCCAGCGCTGACCTGCCCTGCCTCGCTCTCGGCCCGAATTTTCACGGCTGCATGCGTGCACGTCAGAGCGGCGGGTGCCGTCGAGCGGCTCTCCTCCAGCTTCCTCAGTGCAGCCCCATATCTGTGAGTCTTCCTCCTATTTCTCCCATGCCGCCTGCTTGCCAACCGCCCACGGTGCACTCGACGACCAGGCCTCATGTTGGCGCCGTCAGCAGCCTGTACAGGAACGACGCCACATCGTGACGAATCACTGCTCCCGTCTGCAACCACTCGCCCGCGGTTCGTATAACCGACAGCGTCCTCCTCGATTCCATTTCTGAACCATTCACTGTCCAAAGTAGGCGCACGCCGTCCTGACCGCGTCCGACCATGACTGACCATGCATGCCTGACCATGACTTCGACCGTGCACACCGCACGATGCTGATCCAGGGACAAACTCTGACCAAGACTCATTGGACACCACTGAACGCCCCTCTCTGGCCATGCCCCACTGCGACCGTCTCTCCATCTCTCCTCGCGCTGACATGTCCTCCGCCCGTCCCCGCGCCCTGAGAGCGCTGGCGGGCCGGGCATCATGTATGTCCCACGAGACTGAGATGCAATCTCGGGCGGCGCCGCCGCCGCTATGCGGCGCCGCCCGATGCGGCGACGGAGCTCACTGCTCCGACGCCTCGTTGTCGGCCGTGTTGCCCTCCTGCTTGGTCGGGCAGTCGCGTGCGAGGTGGCCAGACTCGCCGCAGATGAAGCATGTGCGTTTGTCCTTCTTGTTC
This sequence comes from Emiliania huxleyi CCMP1516, assembly GCF_000372725.1. Lineage (NCBI taxonomy): Eukaryota > Haptophyta > Isochrysidales > Noelaerhabdaceae > Emiliania > Emiliania huxleyi. The sequence continues at coordinate 2,502,662 of NW_005199770.1, forward strand.
TTGTCCTTCTCGCCGCCGCCGCGGGCGTTTTTGAGCTCCTTGAGCTCGCGGCGGAGGGCTGCGATCTCGGACTCGTGCCGGGTCGCCTTGGCGGCCGCGCTGGCCGCCTTCTCCTTGGCCTCGCCGGCGTTGGTGTCGCTCCGCTTGGAGACGCGCATCACGATCTGCTGATAGATGCGCACGTCGAAGGTCTCGGGGATGCCGCGGCCGCGGTAGTGGGAGAGCCAGCACGAAAGGTACTCCCACATGACCGCCTTGTCCGCGATCTCGTAGGTCTGACCCGCGTCCGGGTCGGTCTCCGCCGGCTTCTCGCCCGCCTTCTCGTTCCGCGCTCCGTCCGCGGCCGGCTTGTCCTTGCCGTGTGAGTCGGGCATCACATCGCCCCGCCACACCCGCGCAGTTGCCAGCCACGCCGCGGGCAGCGCCTTCTTGTGCGCGTCCTCGAGCGAGCGTTCCCACGTCTCGAGCGTCATGTCCATCACCTCGGTGAAGTCGGTCACCTTGACCTCCTCGGCCAGGTAGTTGGCAAGCGCCCTCCTCAATTCCGGCTTGAGCTTGACTCCGTGCCGCTCAATCTTGAGCAGGTCGTTGAGCTCCTTCCCGCTAAGGCGCTCCTCCTCGTCCGAGTCCGTCAGGCCACCCCCATCGCCATTCTGCGACATCACAAACAAGCCGACGGACAGCGAGAGACTGCAGCGCACGAGCTAGCACAAGCACAGAGGAACGCTCTGCAGCTCTCACGAGGATCTCAAGTTTCGTAATCTCTCGAGTCGTTACAGACTCGGGGGGGGATCTGTCACCCGAGTGGTCAGAATTGGTTCCCCACAATATCAGCTCAATATCGAAGGTTCTCCTTCGCTCCCTCTGATCCTCCTCGCTCCCCTCAAAGCTCGAGGAAGGTTCGCGTTCCCTCTTCGAGATCATCTCTTGCTCCCCCCGCGGTGGGGAGCATGTTCCATAACGTCGTGGGGGGTCGGACCCCCCTTCATTAGCATGCGTTCGGTGCACAATATTCGCTGTATGTCGGCGACCTAAAGCTCGGCGGCCGTCGCTCGCGCCGGCCGACTCCCTGGGGGAGGGGGGAAGCGGTGGATGCGGGGAAGACCGGCCTCGTAAATCTTTTTTGCGGCCCTAAAAGTCGTCGAGCCCCTCCTCAAAAATGACTGGACTCCACTGTCTCATTCACGACGAAAAATATTTCGGTTCAACAGTCTCATAGCCGGGCTAGTATCCCGCGAGCGTGAGGGAGAGCGAGGTCGGGATGAGGACAAGGCCAAAGGTCAAGAGCGCGAAGGCCGCTGTCCGCAGCACCCCTGGCTCGTCGCCGTGCGTGACGTAGTAGAAGAGGCCCGGGAAGACGAAGGTGATGGCGGCAGCGCCCGTCGAGCCGGTGATCGCGACCATTATGCCGAGGTCGGTGACGACCAGTGCGACGACAAACGTGAAGGCGAGCAGCACAAGCATCGTCCGCAGCTCGAGGTCGTCGTTGATGAAGACCGACGGCGGAGTCTTTGGCGGCTCGCCGCCGCCCTGCAGCGTGCGCAGGATGTTGGCGAACGACTTGCGCGTCGCAAAGGTCTGGATGGGGTACGAGGTGATGACGACGATGGCGACGCCAAGGCGGCCGGCCGTGGTGAACGGGTTGACCGGGTAGCTGTTCAGGATGTTTGAGGCGACGTTAGCCCCGAACGACATGTATCCAAAGTAGGACACTGCGATGTAGAGGGGGACGACGATGGCGAGGCCGCCTGGACGGCGGCGCGGCTGGGATGCAGGATGCGAACGGGCTTGGAGGACAGGAGGGCGGGAGGGCGGGAGGGCGGGAGGGCGGGCGGAGCCGTATATCAGTGCCATCAGCCGGCCGGGCGTCGGGTCCTCGAGCTCCGAGAGGATCGGCGGCAGCGACTGCTGGCAGGTGAAGCCGTTTGCAAAGACGACGAACTTGGCAAAGGTCTCCAAGCCGGACGCGCCAAAGCTTGGCTTCTCGCCCACGCAGCTCGCATCTCCGACGGTGCCGCACGGGGAGAGCTCGTCCGATGGCTCAAAGTACACCGCCGCGACGAGGGCGGCGACGGCGACGAGGATCGCGACCTATGCGCGGACTGACGACTGTATGCTGGGGTGCCGACATCCCATCCCCCGAGGAACGTGAGCGGAAAGGCTGGCTTGGCCAAACGGTGACGCACCGCGAGGGCCGAGGTGACCCGAAGGGCGTCCATCGTCTTGAGCAGCGAGAGGGGCGCGGCGATGCCAACCGACACGGCGGTCCAGAGCCGGCGGCTGTCCACGAGGCTGCTGCCGCCAGGCGTGCCAAAGATGCTGAGGAGGTTGTCGGTGGCGACGATCAGGTAGCCGATGGCCGAGCCCAGACAGTTGCAGATGACGGCCAGCTCGACGACGACCGAGAACCTCGGCCGGACCGTGTCGCCCAGCGTGGTGAAGGACTGGCGGTGCGTCCCGAGCTTGAGCTGGGCCCGGCCGAGGCAGAAGAGGGCGAAGCCACCCATGGCGGCGGTGAGGACGAGAATGGCCAGCCCAGGGACCAGGCCGGCCGTGGCCATGCCTGCGGGGAGGGCCAAGATGCCGGTGCCCATCACCTAACAGGCCATCGCAGGGAGCTAGGGCGCCAGAGAGGGCTTTGGAGCCCACCGTAGAAGACCACCGTGTTGGCCAGGTTGACAAGCGACGAGGCCAGTGACGCCTTCTCTTCGGAAGGATCGCCGACGTAACCCGCCTCGCCGTGCGCGGATCCTGCTCCAGACGGGCGCGTGAGGTTGACGAAGGAGGCGCGCGAGGAGAGCACCCTCGCGGCTGGCACTACGGTGTCGGACGTGGCGAGCATCGCCAGCTCGGCCGCATGCGCCAGTTCGGTTTTCGCCGACTCCCTGTTGACCGTCAGGCTAGTCCGCCCGACCCTGGCGGTGAGCGCTCTTGCCCGTTCGCTCTGCTTGTTGGCTGCGTCAGCCTCGCGCTCGGCGCGGTCGATTGCGAGGTGGATCGTGGCGTGGATGGCGGTCGGCGAGGATGTCTGCATCGCGACTCTGTGTGGTAAGTGGCGGGCGCCTGAGCGGTCTGCGCCCTCTTTTGCGCAGCGTTGGAGCCTCGAGCTCGCCGAGGCGGTCGGGCTGGGCCGGCTGTGTGTGGGGTATGTGGGGTATGTGGGGTATGGAGTCGAATCGAGCGCCGGCTTTGAATCTTTTTTCTTCTCCCGGACGGCCCTGAAACATTTGTGTTCAGCGTCCACCCATACCGCGTTGGTGTCCAGTCCGAGCCTGGCTGTTCTTCACCTTTCTACCTACCTACCTACCTGTTATCGTTGTTCTTGACCTCGAAGTGCCGACGCTCGCGCCGAAAATTAAACTCTAGGAACTGCTTGCTGAGTCAAGTGTCTGTTTTTTGACACATCGGATCCTGCTCCGCTGGCAGAGGGCGGCGCTGGTACGAGCGAGCGCCGCCATGGAGGTAGGTTGACGCAGACAGTGGCGAGGGGGCCGCTGCTGCGGGCGGGCGGAAGGCACCGCGTCGCCGCCGAGGGCGGCGCCGTGGCGCCAAGGATCACAAAGGAGAGTTTGAGAATGTGCCCGACACCGAGGCGGCGAACCACGGAACGACGCCCCCCCCTGCCATCTCTGGTGGCTCTGGAGGCTCCGCAGAGGCGGAGCCCCCTGGGGGGCCTCGTCCCACGTATCTTTGCGGCGTAACCATCACCTCGGCTACAACGGCACAGGTCTCCTCTCCTTCTTCCTCTTGGCCGTGCGGGCCCGACTCGGAGCTGCTGCCGTTTGAGCTCACCGAATACGCGCGGCTCTATATAAGCTCCAGGACGAGATGCGCGTGGCGGCACAAGAGGAGGAGGAGGAGGAGGAGGAGGACGAGAGGGCGCTTAGGGAGGAGCGGACACGCGTACTCCGAGGAGAGGCACCGACGATGACGCTGCAGGAGTTTTCGGACCTCGAAAACCGGGTCTTTGCGCGCGCCTCGGCGCGCGCGGCTCAGCCGGCGCTTTCGAGGTTCGAGGAGCTGGGAGACGAGATACGGGTCGAGGGGGCTCGCTTGGGGGCGCTCGAGTTCATGGCGAAGGAGGCTTTTCTAGCGCGGAGCGGACTTAGCGGCCAGGCGTTGGAGGCCGAGGAGATGCGGTTGATGCGGCTGAGGGAGGGGGCGAGCCTGCTCCGCAGGACGCCTGCCACGGCCACGCCCCTCGGGGCGAAGAAGGCGGGCAAGCGTGCAGCGGAGGCGGCGCGCAGGGCGATTGCGCTTGAGAGGGAGGTGTGGGTTGACGGGGAGTGCCGGGGTGGGCGTCGTAAGGGTGAGGGCGATTGCCGCCCTCCCCCCTTCGCCCATCTCGACGCCTTCGTGTAGGCGCCCCCGCGACTGTGCTCTTTTGGTACTGTCGCGTACCTGTGTCGAACCTGTGTGCTGTGAGAGAGAGTTGTTTCGTTGAATTCTCCGAAACACACGTGGACGCGAACACAACCAAGCAAGGCGCGCATGTAATTTGCAGATCGATCATCCGACCACCCCTGCATGCGCGGGCCTTGGCCCGGTGCCGCTGGTCGAGAGCTGGACGGCATTGGGCGCGCCAACCCTTGAGTGGTTTGCTGAACACTAACTGTGCGTGAGGGTGGGTGGGTACTCGGTGAGGTTTGACTGAGGAGTGTCGGTTTGTGGGGTGCATGAGGCGGGTTGCGCGCGCGTGAAGCGCCGCTTTCGCGTTCAGAGGTGCCGTGGTAGGTACCGTGGCGGGATGTGCCGGCAGATCCTCGCGTCTCCGACGACCGGCCAACTATAACAGCCGCGATGCGCTCGGCGGCCCTGCTGGCCGAGCGTGGGCGCGCAGCCGGAAGTGAGGGTCGGGGCGGCCATCTGGATGGATGGCGCGCTGCCCGGCGGGTAGGGGTGTTGGGCGGGGGAGCGCGTCGATTGGGCGGCAGCGCGCACCTACATGGCCTGGCCAGCGTCGCGCACGAGAGCGAAAGCGAGGCCTGGAGAGGCGCTTCAAGCGAGGGTGGCCTCTTCACGGGCCTCGTTTGGCGAGACTGTGTGTAGAGAGAGAGATTGGAGTCCTCCGCCGCCACCGCCGCCCCCTCGCCAGACACGCCGCCGCCCGCCCGCCTCCTCGACCTCCCCAGGGAGCTCCTCGAGCGCGCCCTCTCTCGCTGCGACAGCCCCCTCGATATCGCTCGCGTCGCGGCCGTCTCACTGCTCTTTCACTCGCTCGCGGAGCAGGGCATCCGCTTGTGGGCGCAAGAGCGCGGCTTCGAGCTGCCAGCGCAGCCCGAGGGCGAGAGCTGCGCCGTGCGGTGGGTGTGCTTTTTTGCACTGCTTCGCGAGGCCAACCTGCCGGCGAGGGCGGCGGCAGGCGAAACGCACAGCGTCTTTATCGACGGCGAGGGGCGGCTCTCGTCGTGCGGCTCGGCGGAATACGGGCCAGCCCTCCTCGGGCACGGCGAGGGCGTGACGCGGCTCAACACGCCGACCCGCCTCCCCCTTCTGGGCGGCGAGCGCGCCGTGAGCGTGTCGGCTGGAGCCAGGCACAGCCTCGCCCTGACCGCCGACGGCGCCATCTGGAGCTGGGGCGTTGAAGACTTGGGCAACGGCGACATGCAGAGCCAGCTGCTGCCGAAGAAGATCGAGGCTTTTGCTGACGAGCGCGTCGTCGCTGTGTCGGCTGCAGCCGGCCACGACCTCGCCCTCACCGCCGACGGGGCTGTCTGGAGCTGGGGCGATGGCTACTCTGGCCGGCTGGGCCACGGCGACATTCAGGACCAGCTGCTGCCCAAGAAGGTCGAGGCCTTGGGGGGGCACCGCGTCGTTGCTGTGTCGGCTGGAGGCTGTCACAGCTTCGCCCTCACCGCCGACGGCGCCGTTTGGAGCTGGGGCGGTGGAGGCTTTGGCAAGTTGGGCCACGGCGACTACCAGAACCAACTGCTGCCCAAGCAGGTCGAGGCCTTTGCTGGCCAGCGCGTCGTCGCGGTGTCGGCTGGAGTCTACCACAGCCTCGCCATCACCGCCGACGGCGCCGTCTGGAGCTGGGGCCAAGGAGGCAGTCGCTTGGGCCACGGCAAACTGCAGAACCAGCAGCTGCCGAAGAAGGTCGAGGCCTTTACTGGGCGGAGTGTCGTCGCCGTGTCGGCTGCAGCCGCGCACAACCTCGCCCTCACCGCCGATGGCGCCGTCTGGAGCTGGGGCTGGGGAGCCTATGGCAAGTTGGGCCACGGCGACCAGCAGCACCAGCAGCTGCCCAAGAAGATCGAGGCCTTTGCTGGCCAGCGCGTCGTCGCTGTGTCGGCTGGAGAGCGCCACAGCCTCGCCCTCACCTCCGACGGCGCCGTGTTTACCTGGGGCAAGGGCGAGACCGGCTGTCTAGGCCACGGAGAGGACCTGTCGAACCAGCTGCTGCCCAAGAAGGTAGAGGTGTGGGCGCGCGGTGTCTGAGCACCAGGGACCCCATGTCTCCAGTGTCGCGACTCGCGTGAGCCGTGAGGGTGCGAGGTGGGTGCGAGGCGCTTGCCCCAGCTACCAAAGGGCTTTGTGTGTGTGGAGAAGTTTGCCTAAGCTTACCTTACCTAAACTCAGCCCCCACACCTCGACAACGTACTTGACTCTCTCACAACTGGTTTTGCCTGTGTTCTAGCCGAGCCGTAGTGCGTTCGAGCGTATGTTGGTCGATAAGCAGGGGACCTGAGACGTGTATCGCGCGCCTTGCCGGGGGGGAGAGGAACGAAGTGTTCCAAAGCCAGAGAGAGAGACAGAGAGAGAGCGAGAGCTGTTCACAGGAAAACGTGGTGCGCCCGTCGACCTCGAGCCTCCGATGTGATTCGCCGGCCGGGAGCTGCGGCGCCGTTGCCGTTTCCGCTGTCGGAGGGAAGCCGGTCCGAGACTCGGCGCCGACCAAGTATCAGCCTGATGAGAAGTTTGCGGTCGTTTCACTCTCGCGTAATCCCCCCCTGACCTACCTGCCGGCTGAAACCTGCCGGCATGTCCTCGCCCTCCCCCCCGCCGTTGATGCTCGCCGGCCTGGGAGACGCGCAAGCCCTCGACGCCTTTTACCTGCTCGTGTGCGGCGTCTTCGTTTTCTTCATGCAGGAGTGCCACACACCACCACACGACCACTGCGCAGACGCGCACAGGCCTGCGTAGGCGACACTGGGAGGCTCAAGGTGTGGGGTGGGTGTTTGGCCGTCTCTGCCCCACCCTCCTCCCGCGCTCATCTCGTCCGCCTCGGCTGCTCGCATCTAATCTTCCCTCCCCCCGGCTGCAGTGCGGCTTCGCGCTCCTCGAGGCGGGCACCGTCCGATCCAAGAACACCAAGAACATCCTGCTCAAAAACCTGCTCGACGCCTGCATCGGCACGCCTGGACGCCCCCCGCCCCCACCTCGGCAAAGCGCCCTCGGCTCCCAGCATCATCTCCCAACGCCTCCCCAATCCTCGCGGCGCAAACGCCGCCGCCTCGCTCGGCCCAGGCGCCATCATCTGGTGGGGATGGGGCATGGGAGTCGCGTACGGCGACAGCGGTGCGGCAGCTGGCAACTCCTTTATTGGCACCGCCTCGACGGGCCCCGGAGCCTTCCTGGCCGTCGGCTGGGGCGGGTGTGTTGCGTGCAAGATGCACACGCTCCATCCACTCCCCACCCCCATTGCTGTCGCTTTGCCCTTCACCGCCACAGGTCGGGATTCACCGGCTACAACGGGTACACGATGTCCCTGTGGTTCTTCCAGTACGTCTTCGCTGCCGCCGCTGCCACCATCGTCTCCGGCGCCGTCGCCGAGCGTGCACAACTCGGTGCGTACCTCTGCTACACGATCGTCATCACCGGCTTCATCTACCCCGTCGTTGTGCACTGGGTTTGGTGCAACAACGGCTTTCTATCGGGCGCCTTCACCGCCGACAAGAGCATGACCTTTTACGGGGGCTGCCTCGACTTTGCCGGCTCGGGCGTGGTCCACATGACGGGTGGCGTCGCGGCGCTCTGCGGCGCCATTGTTATCCAGCCGCGCCTCGGTCGCTTCGATGAGAGAGGCAAGCCGGTGCCTATGCCGGGCCAGTCCACCCCCTTCCAGGTCCTCGGCACCTTCATCCTCTGGATGGGCTGGTACGGCTTCAACCCGGTGCCGCGCCGCCGCCGCCTGCACCCCGGCCTCGCGCCTCATCCGCCATCCCTCACCGCTCCGCCTCCGCCCTCTGCTGGTTGTGATGACCCTCCGCGCTTTTGCCTTCTCCAGGGCTCAACCCTCGGCATCACGCCCGCCGGGTATGGCACCATCATGGCCCGAGCTGCGATGTGCACCACCCTCTCCGCCGGCGTCGGCGGCGTCACGGTCGTCTTCTTCGACCGGATCTTCTCAAAGCAATACGACGTGGGCATGGTCTGCAACGGCATCCTCGCCGGCCTCGTCTCCATCACCGCCGGCTGCGCCTGCATGCTGCCGTACGCCGCGTTCCTGACTGGTTTCATCGGCGCTTTTGTCTACTATGGCGCGCCGGCACGAGAGTTAGAACAGCCGAGAGATAGATGGGGGAGGACAGCCAGTTAGGGCAGCGAGAGGTGGCGTGAGGGAGGGAAGTTGCAAAGCGGGCCGAAAAGGGCAGAGGGAAGGGGTGGGAAGGCACGCTGCTCCAACCCACCACCACGACCGCCCTAGGCGCGAGCAAGCTCCTCCTCAAGCTCAAGATCGACGACCCGCTCGACGCCTTTGCGGTGCACGGCGCCTGCGGCTTCTGGGGCGTCTTTGCCGTCGGTCTCTTCGGCCATCCTGACTATGTCGGCTTCGGCTGGGACGGCAACAACGGAGACGTCGCTGGCACGGATTACGCGGGGCTGTTCTACGGCGGCAGCACGCTGCTCGGCGCCCAGTTTGTGGCGCTCATCATCGAGGCACCCAACCCCGACCCCCACCCCACCCACAGGGCCGCCACTCCACTTACACGGCCCCTCTCTCCCTCGCCCCTTGCCTTTGTTGTGCCTTGTGTGCCTAACAGCGCTGTGCGATTGCTACCAGGTGGGATGGGTCGCCTTTTGGTCGCTCCTCATGTTCTTCGGGCTCAAATTTGCTGGCATGCTCCGCGTCTCGGAGGAAATCGAGATGGCGGGCATGGACGTGTCCAAGCACGGCGGTTCCGCATATGCTGGAAGCGAGGGCAAAGCGTAAGAGTTTGTGGCCGCGGCCTTGTACATTTGGACTATTAGCCTGGTCGGCTGGTGTGCAGTCCATCCGGTCCGAGATGGGAGGACGCGCCTGAGATTCATAGTTGGACGAGTGCCGAGTGGCGCGGCTCGTCCCTCCAAGCCACAAGCGTTGCGTAGCGATTGCTTAGACTCGGACTCGCGCAGCATGTTGATGACGTCCCTGACTTTTCATGATTAAAGGCGGAACGTTACCATGTCGTGTGACTGTGCTTGTGAGTTGTGTATTGGACATAAGGGTGGTCACTCCGAGTGGCAGTTGTCAGATCAGATATACACAGATTCGCGTTCTGGTTCACGGTTCATATTTTTGGGATTTGGCGCCGATGCGGCGTCATGCACACGCGCACACCGCCACCGGTCGGAAGTTAACGCCGCGGGGTGCGGACATTGCTCTCTTTGCTGAGTTCGGGGTTTTCGTTTTGGGAAATTTTGCTTGCCGCTAGAGGCCAAGCGAGTGATAAGCGTACGTCAGTACCCGGCGTATACTCTACTCTCTCTAGTCTCTATACGGACTACACGGACTACGCTCACGTGGGAAATATCCAACGCCAAGCTCTCAGCCGCCACGTCTGAAGTGTTAGCGCGACACACCCAAAGTCTCCGATCATAATCGCAAAACGTTATATCTGGGAGTGTGATTACGCTCACTCGCCCCCCGCCACGGTCGCCTCAAACACGCGGATCGCCCGGTCGTCGCCCACTGAGCAGAAGCGGCCGCCGCTCGGGTCGAAGGCGACGCCCCACGCCTGGTCCGAGTGGCTGTCCGCAAGGGTCTGCACCGAGGCGCCCGTCGTCAGGTCCCAGTTGCGCACGGTCTGGTCAGAGGAGCAGGTGACCACGTGCGAGCCGTCGGCGGAGAAGGCGGCGCCGAGCACCCACGAGCCTGCGTTGCGAGGCCATCACCGCGTGGAGACGAGGGGCTACGAGTACAATGGAACACAGCGGAGTGCATCGGAGTGCAGCGGGAGACCGCGGGATGCAGCGGAATACGCGTCCTCTCGAGGTAGGTTGAAGACAAGGGTCTGTCGTCCGCGTCTAGGCCCACGAGCCGTGCCCCTGTAGCGTATAGAGCTGCCGTCCCGACGCGGCCTCCCACAGCACCGCGCGCGAGTCCTCCGAGCCGGAGAGCACCTGAGGGCAAGGTGTGTGTGTGTGTGTGTGTGTGTGTGTGTGTGTGTGTGTGTGTGTGTGTGTGGGCGGGCGGGCGGGGCGGGCGGGCGGAGGGCGGCGGCGCGCGAGGTGGGCGGAGGGCGTCGGCGGGAGCAGAGGGTGTCGGAGGGGAGCGGAGAGTTGTCGCGTGTCGGGGTCTGCGTGTCAGGGTTAGCTTGAGGGGTCTGCGTGTCAGGGTTAGTGTGTCGGGGTTTGTGTGTAGGGTTAGCGTGTCCGTGTTAGGGCTAGCGTGTCTGTGCTTGGGTGAGCGTGCTAGTAGGGGCGCCGTCTTGCCGTCGCGCGAAAAGGCGACGCATCGCACCGCCACCGCGTGCGCCTCCATCTTTGCGACGCGCTGGTACGGCGCCTGCGGTGCGGCGTGGGCGGCGGCGTGGGCGGAGGGGTGAGCCGAGGCGTGAGCGGAGGCGTAGGCGGAGGCCGTGGGCGGAGGCGGAGGCTGTGGGCGGAGGCGGAGGCTGTGGGCGGAGGCGGAGGCTATGGGCGGAGGCGGAGGCTGTGGGCGGAGGCAGAGGCTGTGGGCGGAGGCCGTGCGGCAGAGGCGGTCTGGTCTGCCGTTGGCAGAGCAGACGCGTGTGGCTTTGGAGGCGAGCGCGGAGCCGAGTGGCGGGGGAGGCGGTGTGGAGGGCCGGCGCGGCGGGGCGGCGTGTCTCTCTGGAGGCGTGCGCGCAGCCGATCGGCGGCGCGCCTCCATCTCGAAGACATGCACGCCGCCGTCCTCTGCGCCGGCGGCGAGCAGCGCTCCGTCCGCAGAGATAGCGGCGCAGAGAACGATGCGGTCGCTGCCGATCGAGAGCGAGGCGGTCTTGCTGCCCGAGGCGGCGTCCCACAGGCTGATGCCGCCCATCGAGCCGGCGGCGACGGTCGCGCCGTCCGGGCTTAGCGCGACGCCGTACGACATAGGCCCGCAGTCAATCTCGAGATTGAGGCTGCCCGTGTCGAGGTTCCAAACGCGGATGCGCGAGTCGAGCGCGGCCGACGCGGCGACGGCCACGTCCGCCGCGACCGCGACGGCGGTGACGCCGAGCTCGTGGCCCGTCAGAGTGTGCCGCCGCTCAATTTTCGCCCCGCTTACTTCATAGGAGTGGACGGCCTCGTCGGCGGAGCCGGTGACGACCAGGCCGTGGCCCCACGCGACGCAGGAGATGCCGCCCTCGTGTGCGTTGAGCTGCGAGGCGGTGGGGTGGTAGAGGGTGGCCATGTGTGTTCCGACGGCAACGATGGCCCAAAAGAATTTTACAACAAAACTCCCTCGCACGACACTGGGCACAGGACTGGGCACGGGACTGGCTCGCACTGGCACTAACACAGGTACACCACAAAAGAAACAGGTCCCAGTCGATTTCGCAACAGCTTCGTTTTCACAGCCTTGTTATTGAGAAGAAAATACCTCCTATGGCGCTGTGCGCTGGCCTGTGAGAGGTTGAGGTGCGAGCCCTGGAGGCCCTGGGGATGGGGGGGGACTACCCGCGGGCTTAGAAGGCCCGCGCGCAGGGGGGTGGGGCATTGAGACCGGTCATGAATGAGTGCGCGACACGCATGTTGCGAGCAGCGTTGTTGATGTTTTGCGCATCGCCACTGACGGCGGCGCGCGAGAGCTGTTGCGAGTGGTGTTGGGCGAAGCCCCGGGCGCTGCCGGAGGCTGTGCCGTAGTCGGTGCGGTCGACGGCGCTCGGGCTGCCGACCTCTTTGGCGAAGTTGAAGATGATTCTCTTGCTTGGCGGCGCGATGCCGCCCTGGCTTTCGACGAGACAAATTTTGACGATTCCGTTCTTGACACGGAGCGCGTCGTAGTACTGTCCCTTGTGCTCTTTGACCCAGCCTTTGCCGGTCGCATGGACGAGCGGGCCCTGTGACTTGTGGCCGCGCTCTTTGCACCCAAGAACCTTGAGCAAGGTTTGGTCGAGGGTGTTGCCGAAGCCAAACTTGTGGCCCAGTGACATTCACAACACGGCCGCCTCGAGACGCCGCGCCGTCGTGCAATTCGTGCCCGAGCCGTCCACAAGGCCGCCGGCACATTTGCCAATGTGCCCGGAGCGCAGGGAGTCGATGGGTGCCGCAGTGCGAGCGAGCACTGCAGCTGCAGTGCTCGCTCGCACTGCGGCGCTGCGCCACGGCGGCGAAGCATGTCTGGACTTCAAGGACAGCGCTTCTCCGCTGCTCGAGGCTTGCGGCACGGTCCAGGCCGACCACACGGAGCACCCGAGGTAGCTGGCGTGGCCTCACTCATGACCTGTGCTACCCGTCGGCGGGGCCAGCTGCGGTTTCACAACGCGCCTCATTTTTGGCACCCTCCTGCTAGCCGCGCATGAGTAGGGAGACCGTGTGTGGTGTCTTCGCGGCCTAGAGCACCCTCTTGGCAGTCTATATTCCGGATTTTAGCCCTCCTGTCGCATCTGGTGAGCCGTACCATAGCGAGGACCAAACGTGTTGTGAAACCAAAGCCCGCACCTGTAGTCCCTGTGGGGAAATCGCGCCGACAGAACGGGTCCTGTGGGCGACGGCTAGCGCACCACACCCCTCTCCTTTAAAATCCCTGTGTGGTGGCGGCGTGCCGTCCTCCCATCCCTCCCTTGGGTTGAGCGCCGCGGAGAAGGCGAGCATCACCCAACGAACGGACCGGCCGAATGGGAGTCACGCCAAAAAGAAAATACGCGCCGGTGATCTCTCGAGCGGATCTCGGAGCTCCTGGTTGTTACCAATTTTGTTCACAGATTGTTTGTTATTGAGAAAGAAGAAAATACCACCGCGAGGAGCAGGCGCCATCGCGAGCAAACCTTTTTTTTGTTTTCATCATTTTTTCGTTGCTTTCCAAAATCCTGCTCGTGCGGTGGGGACCCTCTGGTCCTCCCATCCCTCGTTTTGAGCTGTCTGTTTTCTTGCTTTATCATTTGTGGTGGCTAAGAACACTCCAAGTGCTCCATCCAAGTAAATAAATAAATAAAACGGACACCTCTACTAGGAGATGGGTAAAAAGGAACAGGTCCCCGCCCTGCGGTCTTTGTGCAGGGTTCTTTGTGGGTGTGGTCGGCGACTAGCCGGGGTCGTCCTCCCGATGGGGGACTAGCACTAGCCGTCTTCCACATGGTCCCTCGGGTCCCTGCTGCTCCTAATCTCTTCGTACATCCTCCTGCTGATCTCCGCAACGTCCTGCTCCCTCCCTCGTCTCGCCCTGCGCGACTGCTCCGCCTCACCGTCGTCCGCCCTGCGTCGTCTGGTGACGGGTCCTCCATAGTCGGTTGAGGTCGCCGCCCTCCTCGTGCCTCTTCCCAACGTTCCCTCGGCGGTCGATGCCGTCTGGTCCGCCTCCGCCGTCCCCGGGTCTGCCCTGCCCTCGTCTGCACTAGCTTCTGTTTCGTCATCACTGGCGCCTCTCCTCTTCTTTCTCCTCTTCTTGTATGCTTTGTACATCGCGTCGATTCCTTTTCGCGTGAGCACCATCCTGAAGCTCGCCCAGCAGCGGAACCGCTCCCGAAGTCGAAGGAGCATCATCAGTCTCACCCACTTCGCTCTCTGCCCACCGTCTCCGCTCCCTCCCGCTTGAGCCGCCGTCGCGGCCCTCGTTCGTCCCACTGGCTGTTGGCCTGTCTGCACGTTGCCTCCGTTATCCCTCCTCCGCCGCGACTCCCTCAAGGCCGGGCGGGCCTCCTTCCACCCAGCGAAGAGCTTCCTCAGCCACTCGATGTGTTCCTCTCTCTTCATTATGCGCGCCGTTGCTTCATCATTGAGCTGTATCCACCTCTGCACCGCTCCCGTCGCCGCCTCGGCCACGACTTGCAAGTTCCTCGTGACCCCGGTGCCAAGGTCCCTTCGGCTCTTCTCCGAGAGGTCATCTACCAGTGCTGGCAACACCCCCCCGACTGCGGGGGCCAGTGTATCGTACCCGTCCTCGTCCAGCACCCTGTAGCGTGAGCCCTTCAGCGCAGCGACATGCGCCATCCTCAGCGTCTTCAGCGTCTCCTTGGAGTCGGGTGCCGCCTGTGCCACTTTGCTGATCGCCGTCCCTGTCTGCGCTCGCGCTACTCTGAGGAACCATCTGGCCTGCTCCCTATTCCCCAGGCAGGCGCCGCTAAGCACGTGCGCCATTGTCGCTCTAGGCGGGTTCTCATCTTCCTCGGTCCATTGCTGCGCGGCTTTCCGCACGATCGGACACAGCGGGTCCCGCTTTAGTGCTGCCCTCCTCGCCGCGTCCCTCGCGGCCTTACAGACGAGGCAGCCCCTGAGTTCGCTCCTTGTGGCGGCGCCCGGGGTCTCCCTCCCCGCCTCGCCCCGCATGATCCTCTCGTGGTGCGTTCCGTGTGGCACCCCCGCCTGCTGCCGCACCCGCGCTCCCATGACGGTCTTTGTCACCACGTTATGATCATCCACGTCGGCGAATTCAATCTCGCGCTCGCCGTGCTGATCCTTGATCCGCTGGCGCTTGTCCCATTTGTGTCTCGTCGTTCCCCTGACCACATCGCTCCACAGCGGCCCCGTCACCCCTGCCGTGTGCGACCCCGCCGTGAGCCCCTCGCCGAGCCGTCCTCGCACCCACTCGTTCGTGTGGCCGCGTGTGGCATAATAGGTCCTCCGGTCCAGTACCTCCCGCCCCCCCTCTCTGTCTGCCGTCCTCCGGCGGTCCGTGTACACACACGGGCGCGTTCTCACCATCCAAGTACGACTGTTTCCTTCTTTTCTTTTTCCAAGTGCGGCCCTCCCTCCATCTCCCGAGGTCTCGAAAATCATTCGAACGCGGGCCTGCGGGCGTGTTCGGATGCACTTCGACGCGCGCGGCGCCGTGTCGAACCTCCGGATCGTGCCTCAGGCTCAGCGCTCAGGCTGCCGAGATGCGAGAAGAGCTCCTTTTCTCCGTCTCCCAGTAAGCTGAACCCACTGAGTAACGGCACAGGCACGTACTGGACTGACCCATGGAACGCGACGAACGCCACTAACGCGACCTGGGACGTTGGCTCACATGCTAGATGTAAGATATGCTTCCCCACTCCCCAGCTCCTCAGTGTTGGCGCTCTTTGCGCCCCGGCCCCGCAGGGCTACGGCGGCAAGCGCGGCCCTCTGCGCCGCTCCATCTGCCGTTGACGTCGCGCAGTTCTCTCACTGCGCGCCGCTCCATCTGCCGTTGTTGACGTCGCGCTTTTCTCTCACTGCGGGCGAGCGGGGCCATCGAATTCCCATCGCACCACCCGCTCCACGCCTCGCGCGCCCTCGAAGTACTTGACCACGGCACCGCTGGCACTCACCGCGCGCACCTTCCGCTCCGCGCCTCGCTCGCCCTCGTGGTGCTCCACGGTGCCGTCGGCCAGCTCCACGCGCAGCAGCCGCTCCACACCTGGCTCGCCCTCGTAGTGAAGCACGTTGCCGTCGGCAAACTCGTAGCGCACCTTCCGCTCCGCACCTCGCTCGCCCTCGTAGTGAAACACCGTGCCGTCGGCAAACTCGGTGCGCACCTGCCGCTCCGCGCCTTGCTCGCCCTCGTAGTGAAACACCATGTCGTCGAAACACTGGCGCACCCTCCGCTCCGCACCTCGCTCGCCCTCGTAGTGAAACACCGTGCCGTTGGCAAACTCGGTGCGCACCTGCCGCTCCGCGCCTTGCTCGCCCTCGTAGTGAAACACCATGTCGTCGAAACACTGGCGCACCCTCCGCTCTGCACCTCGCTCGCCCTCGTAGTGAAACACCGTGCCGTCGACACACTCGCGCACCAGCCGCTCCGCGCCTCGCTCGCCCTCGTAGTGACGCACCATGCCGCGACCCTGCAGGAAACGCATCCGCAGCTTCGCGCCAACCTCTTCGCCGCGCCGCAGCCTCCAGTCCTCGGCGCGGAGCTCGCCAGCGCCCTCCAATTCTGACGAGAGGCAGAGCGCCGGGCTCACGCTCGCAAGCCATGGGAAGTGGTCGGCGCTGGCTCGGCAGTCGCCGGCGTATTTGCGGAGGGTGACCTCGCTGAGCGTCACCGACACAGTGCCGAAAGTACCGGCAGCAGCGCAGCGCTGGATGAGCAGGAGCTTCATCGCAATGGCGAAGCGTAGGTCCACAAACCGCGCGAGCCCACGGCGATGGGCGAGGAGGCCGAGGCGCGGCGTCGCGAGGCTGAAGGCGGCGCAATCGGAGAAGTCGTCGACGCTCTCGAGGACACGCAGCAGCAGCTCATGCGGCAGCTCTGCCAGCCAGTCCGTGGGCGGAGCGTCGCCGGCGGTTCGCGCGCGCGAGGGCATATGAATGCTGCCGAGCCGCTCTCGAGCGCGCCAAGCGAAGAGAGCGATAGCAAGAATTCACTCGGTGTAAAGCACGCTGGCGTGGACTGCGCAAATCCCTGTGTGGTGGCGGCGTGCCGTCCTCCCATCCCTCCCTTGGGTTGTCTGTTTTCTTTCTTTCTTTCTGGACTGCGCAGACGTGTTGCGGGGCGGTGGACTTCATGGCACCATGGAGGGTGGTGCGCTGGCAGCCCGACTCCCTGTCGTTCCTACCTTTGTCAGACGGGGCCGTGGGGGGCGGGGAGGAGGCGAAAGATGCGGCAGCAACGCTGCAAGTGCTACACGGGCTCGCGGGAGAGGCCCCAGAGGAGGCCGTCCCCGACGGAGCGGTTCCGGCCGCCCTCCCCCGATTCCTGCGACTAGTGGGAATGGCGGAGGCAGAGATGGCGGGGGCGCTGCTCGGGATGGAGGGAGGCGCCCTGAGGATGGTGCGCTCGGGTGGCCAAGCAGCGGGCGATACAGGTGACACGCCACTGGCAAGCGGTGGGGATCCCTCTCGAGTCGCTCGGGACGGAGCGCTTCCCTGCGCTAGCCGCCTGTCATGGGTGCGGCGGCAAATTTCGCGCACTGTTCCACGTGAAGCCGGAAGACGGACCGGCGGCTACGAAGGTGGCTGAGGAGGTGTCAGCGCCATCCTGGAACGGATTTCTGAACGGGTGGAAGGGGAAGCGGAGGAGGGGATGAGGACGCGCCTGTGCCAGGCCATGCAGGGGCAGGGGGTGTTTGTGTGCTTTTGTTGTGCAGCCCCCGTGGTCCGTGAGAAGAGGAGACAAGGATACGGGGGGGCGGCGAGGGGGGGGCAGCCGTCGCAACAGGCGAGCGCACCCCAAGCCGGGGCGGCGCCGGTGGATCGGCCGGCCCCGACGCGGATCTTACCAGGAAGGACACGAGGCAGCCCGATGAGGTTCGTGCCGGCGGCAGACAGAGCAAGCAAACGGGAGGAGGCAACTCGAGAGGCCGAGATGGATCGGGCGGCCGCGGCGGCGGGCGAGAAGGCGGTCCTGGCGGAGCTTAGGGCGATAGGTCTGTCGCTCGCGGCCAGCACCGGCGTTCTCAGGCCGGTGCAGCCGCGGGAAGTGCGGAGTCTGGCAAGACGACTGGTTGGCTCGACGGACCTTCTTGGGCAGGTTTTCCGATGGGAGGGGGAGGACTACCTCGTCAACGATATCGCACCGGGACCGACACAGTCGGGGGAGCAGGCGCTGAAGGCGTACGCCTGCTGTGTGAAGAGGCGGGTGGCATCGGCGGGCCCGCTATCCGAACACAACTCGGCCTTTGATATCCGGTCAGTGAGGGACCGAATCGAGAGGGACCGGGCAAAGGGGGAGGCGACGCGACTACTGCGCAGTCTGCGGCCCGATGCGGAGCGGGGGGGGAGAGAGGCGGGGCCGTCGGCGAATCCGGGCCCTGCCCCCCCCCCCCTTCCCGAGGGGAGGCGAGAGCTAGGCCCCCCCCCACGAGCGGGGTGGACGGCCGACGCGTGGAACCACGGCTGGAACGGCCGCAGGGGCAGGGGGCATCCCCCGAGGCCTCCGTTTTCTTTCTTTCTTTAGAACGGGTCCCATCCCTCCCTTGGGTTGTCCGTTTTCTTTCTTTCTTTTTGTTGCTGTCAAGGCGAGTCTGCCCGTCGGGTTGCTGCCCTAATCCCACCAGGGATTGACTGGTCTCTTTATTTAATTTATGCAGAAAATCTTATATACCTGTTGCTGTCAATAACACTCCTACATGCATGTAGGAAGCCTCGATGTAAGTGGGGCGGGTTTGCTGCTGCGGGGTCCCCCGCTGTCGCCCGGGGTCATGCGAGGGGTGGGCACGACCAGAGGGACGCCCTCCCCCGGGCCCCGCTCTCAGTTGGGGCCTCCGCGGCCGAGTGGGAGATATTGGATGGGAAACGGGTCGATTTGCAAAGTGGGGCGCCGGCCCCGCCCGGGCCCGCCCCACTTACGTCCGGGGCCCCAGTTATATCCGGCGGCTTCCTATTCACTAACCCCAAAACAACAAAGTGCTAGAGTTGTTTCATGGTATTGATAAAAATCTCTCTCTAACCCCTAAAGGCTAAAGACTTTGCGGCAAAGAGAAATTCCGCCGTAGACCGTATCTGAGTCGTTCTTCACACCGCCATCGCAGAGCAGATTGTGAAGGAACGATAAGGTTTTTGCTCGCCTTCCCTGGGACCCCGTGTTGCGTGACTGTCTCTGAACTCTGTGCGATTTCGGGCCGGGGGTTGTTCGTTTATGTGAACACCCCCCTGCGCGCGGGCCTTCTAGGCCCGCGGGTAGTCTCCCCCCATCCCCAGGGCCTCCAGGGCTCGCACCTCAACCTCTCACAGACCAGCGCACAGCGCCATAGGAGGTATTTTCTTCTCAATAACAAGGCTGTGAATGAAGGAGCTTGCCCTGGGTTCCGGCTCCTAGCCAGATAGGGGGTCTGTTTACCACGGTGACACCCTATGGCTATGCAATAGGTAGGTAGGTCCGGTTTTGACCGCCCCAGAGGGCCCTGCAACAGGTAGGTACCCCCTATTTTCGTCTTTTTTCGCTTCGCTGCGCGGCCTGGGCGTGCAAGCCCCGCAGAGGTGCGGGCGAGAGGGCGGCCCGAGCCCGAAAGGGCCCGCCCTCGACCTTGCTCTACATGGTAACGGATAAGAAGAAAAACACCCCCGGACCGGGACGCCGGCGGTCGAGTCGGGACACGCTGTGGTTCAGACGTCCCCCCCCTCGACGCAGTCGAGTGACTGACATGAATAGGGAGGAGAACGTGCCCCCCACATATCACCACAGACGCAGCACAGGGGCTCCAATCCTGTCCGCCGGGGCCTCGGCTAGATCTCCAGTGGGGAGTGCGAGGGCTGGATCGACTGCAGCGAGAGTGTGGGTTGTGGACCGTCGGGATAGCGTGTGGCGTAGATGTTCTCCTGGAAGTAGAGAGGCTGATGTCTCTCGCCCTGCAGGAAGGAGAAACTCGGACGGCAGAGTGAAAACTCCTCCCTGCGGCATGTGCGCAGAACGGGTTGCGCAATGTGCGGCATCGTGTTGTATGAGGGCTCGGGAGGGCAACGACGGCAGCGTTGCCGAGCTTGTACAGGGGCCTCAATCCTGTCCCCGATGGGGTGCGCCTCTCGCCGCGCGCGTAGCAGTCGGCGCGCGGGTAGCCTCAGAGATGCGCAGAGCGAGATGCGGTTATCAGCAAACCAAGCCCTGGGCTTGGATGGGCGCGGCGAAGCCGCGGCGCAGTGGATAGCGTGAAGAACTCGAGATCGCTGGGATCTTGAGCCGCCGCTGCCACGTGCAAGCCCCGCGGTGCGGGCGAGAGGGCGGCCCGAGCCCGAAAGGGCCCGCCCTCGACCTTGCTCTATGGTAACGGATAAGAAGAAAAACACCCGGACCGGGACGCCGGCGGTCGAGTCGGGACACGCTGTGGTTCAGACGCTGGGGGTAGGTAGGTAGGTAGGGCGTTTTGGCTCGAGTCACGCAGACCCCCTATCTGGCTAGGAGCCGGAACCCTGGGGGCGAGGGCGTGGTGGAGTGCACTGAGCTAAGTGCCTCGCCGTCCTCGCAGGAGTCGCTTAGGCGGCTCCCGTGGTGTACCTGTATTGTGCCAGTGCGCGCCAGCCCCGTGCCTAGTGTCGTATGCTCGCCGCCGCCGCCGCCGCCGCCGCGTTGGTCTTCCCTCTGCCGGCGCATCACCGCATGTGCGAACCGGCCCGCCGCGTGCGAACCGGCCCGCCAACAATGGCTGGCGTCGACGAGGAGGCGCCGATGAGCAAGGCCGAGATCGACGCCTGGCTGGCGGCGCAGACGGGCGCCATTGACGGCCGGGCGCAGGAGCTGCTCGACGGCGCTGGCGTGACCGCGCCACCGCCGTTGCCGGTGGCGGGAGAAATGGAGTGGGGCCGCTGGTCGCAGCGCGGCGCGGCGCTGAGCTTCGAGCTGCGTGTGCCGGAGGCGACGCGTGCGGCCGACGTGCGTTGCGAGTGCCTCGTCGGCTTCCTCGACGTGCGCGTGAGAGACGAGCCTCTCCTGTCGGGCCGGCTGGCGGCGGCCGAGGCTCGCCAAGACGCCGCAGAGTGGCTGAGGGCGGATCAGAACTCGACCTTTGGCCCTTAGGAGGTGCGGCCGACCGAGCTCGAGTGGCTGCTCGACACGACGGCGGAGGGCGAGAGGTGGTCGCCCTAGATGTTGCGCTCCGTGTCGCCCCGCCACGTGGGACGCCGATCGAGACTGCCGCCGCATATCACGCTCTGCTCCACCGGTCTCTCCTCCCGTCGCCGTGCAGGTTGCTGTGCGTCGAGCTGCCGAGGCGCGCGCCGCCGCCGGAGCAGGGCCGGCCGCCGCCGACGCCCATCTTTCGGTCGCTCCGCGTCGCCGGCGAGGAGGTCGCTGAACCGGGCCTCGTTGAGGAAGCGGCTGCGCGCCAGTCCCGTGCCTAGTGTAACAAAAAGTAATATATCTTTACTTCCAAAACCCGGACGTGCCTCTGTGCCTAGTGTAACAGAAAGAAAGAAAACAGACAAATGCGGGAATTCTTTTTTCGAGAAGGGCGACTACCGGTTCGCGCGGGAGAAGAATTGCGACCTGCGTTTGCTCGACCGCTTCGAGACGTTCCCGGCGGCTTCGGGGACGGCGTCCGCAAAATTCTTCGGCAGGCGGCGGACCAGCTGAGTAACAAACTTTCGCACGCTCAGCACCTCGATGAGGTCACATGGACCACCAAGAACTGGCACGGGCTGCAGATGCAGCGCTTGTCTGTCGTTCTCCACACCGCCGTGGCGTGGCAGACGGTGAACGAGCTAGCGTGCGGGGGACAGCGGCATTGTGCACGGTGCTAAGTGCATTGCCGTTCTTAACGGAGTCGCTTAGGCGGCTCCGGTGGTGTGCCGGTGATAGTACTAGCACGCGCCAGTTCGCACCTGTGTCGAGCCTGTGTGCTGTGAGAGAGAGTTCTTTTGTTTAAATTCTTTTCGGTCTTGTTTTTAAAACCCTGCTTCTATCTCTCTATGTTATTTTTTTGCACAACACGGCGCAGTCCCGTGCCCCGTGTTGAGAGAGAGAGATTTTTATTAACCAACATCGGCGCGGGCTCTCTCGGCTACGGGACCGGCCCCAGCTTCGGCTGAGGGCTAACAAGCTGCCGAGCCCAAATCACTGTGAGAGTCGTGATTTCTCCGTGTTGTGCGAGGGAGCTTGGTTGTAAAATTCTTTTTCTTTTCGGTTCTTGTTTTTAAAACCCCGCTCCTCGCTCCATATGTTGTTTCGCAACTCTTTTCTTTTTTCGGCGGCCTGCTCCGCAAAACATGCAAAGAGCACCTGTGCAGCGCAGCTCCTCGCCCTCCCTGCTGGAGGAGCGCAACCAGCAGCTCGAGACGAATCTGCGCTTCGTCGTCCAGCAGCTGAGCCAGCGCGCCGAGGATGCGGTGATGGAGCGGCTGGACGCGCTGCTCGCGCGCAAAGAGCGCGACCTGCGCCACGCGCTGCTCCGTGCGCAGGCCCGCGACCTGTCGCCCACGGAGCGGCTCGAGGAGCGGGTGGGCGTCCTCGAGCGCACCTTTGCCGCGGCGGTCGCGCTGCTCGGGCAGGCTGACGACGCGCCCGCACAAGCCGCCGCTGCCCCAGCTAGCAGCGCGGCAAGCCCCTTCAGCCCGCACCCGTGGGACTCCCGTGGCGCGCCGTACGCCTCGCCCGCGCCGCCGCCGCAGACCCCTCCGCCAGCCGCCGCGCGCAGCAGCAGTCGCGAGGCGGAGCTAGCGAAGCAGGTCGAGGTGCTGACTGCCGAAACGGGGCACCTGAAGGCCGAGGTGGCCGAGGCGACGGCCGCGGCCGACAAGGCGAGAGCGGAGGCGGCGCGGCGCGTGCACGCCGCCGAGGAGGAGGCCTCCATCTCCAAGGCCGCCGCCGCCGCCGCCGCAGCCCGCTCGAGGGACCTGGAGGAGGCGGTCGAGGCTGCTCGCGCTAGAACACGAAGGCGTATTCTCGCATCTCAACTGGCGCTCGAGAGGGGGTGTATAGCGCTGCATGTCTGCCGTATCCAGCGGCATTCGCCTCCCTCGGGCTCACGCGGTGCTCGGAGTGCACTGCACAACACCGCCCTCCCCCGCCCCCACGTTGGCGTCTCAGGCGGCCCGCGAGGCGGAGCGGTATGCTGGGCTGCAGGCAAAGATGGAGGCGGCGCGCGCCGAGGAGTCGGCGGCGGAGGCCGCGGCGCTGCAGACGCGGCTCAAGCTGTCCGAAGCGGCTGCGGCGCGCGACGCGGTGTGGCGCGCCGCCCGCGCCCCTCGCTGTCCCGCGCACCTCACCCCTCCCGTCGCGTATGCAGGCGTCCAGCAGCAGCAGCGGCAGCGGGAGCGGTAGCGGTGGCGGGTCGCACGGCGGCGAGGAGGCGGGAGACGAGCCGGAGGGGGCGCCGCCCGCCACGGCTGCCCCCCCGCCGCCGCCGCCGCATCCTCCTCCTCCTCCGCCGCCGCCGCCGCCGCCGCCGCCACTGAACGGCGGGTCCGCCAACGGCGTCGCGGGCGTACGCCGGCTCGTCGGGTCGCTCACCCGAATGTACGTTGCGCAAGAGATGCGTGCGGCGGCGGCAGCGCGAGAGCAGGCTGCTGCGGCGGGGAAAGGGCCCGGCGACGGCGGCGGCGGCGGCGGCGGCGGCGGCGGCGGCGGCGGCCGCCGCCGGCAGCGGCCACCAACTCAGTGGGGGGGAGGCCGTTGGCCGACAGTGAGAGCGGCGGTTGTACGGGCGAGCTTTCCTCTTCCCTCCTACCTCCTCCCTCCTCCCTCCTCCCTCCTCCCTCCTCCCTCCTCCCTCCTCCCTCCTCCCTCCTCCCTCCTCCCTCCTCCCTCCTCCCTCCTCCCTCCTCCCCCCTCCCCCCTCCCCCCTCCCCCCTCCCCCCTCCCTCCCCGCTCCCCCCTCCTCCCTCCTCCCTCCCCGCTCCTCCCTCCTCCCTCCTCACTCCCTCCCTCCTTAGGCGCCGTGGCGGCGGAGCTGGAGGCGGCTCTCGAGGAGTTGCGGGCGGAGAGCGAGGCGAGGAGGCGCGAGGAGGCGCGGTAGAGCTCTACCGCCTAGCGGGAGAATACTTGTTCTTGTACTCCGACCAGCGCTCGAGAGGACACGTACACGCGCTCCGCTGTGTTCGACGAGGTATTCGTATCCTCGTACCACACGCGGTGCCTTGCGTGCTCTGCACCATCACCGTACCCCCGCCCTGACCGTGGCGCATTCACCCAGGCGCGGTACGACCGCGCCGCCTGCGCGCTGGTGCGCACGCGACGCGCGCTCTTGGGCGGCGTGCGTGCGAGCGTCCGGGCGCAGCTCGAGACGGCGGAGGCGGGGCGGAAGTGGTGCGTTGACGCCGCCGCCTCGCGGGCATGCGACGACGCTTTGCGGTGAGTGTCTTCGGGAGCACGTCCGCTGTAGGGTACCTCCGCCGAGGCTGCCTCCGCCGGCCGGCTGGCAGCCGCACACCGGCAGGGACTGCGCCCTGCGCGTGGACCAGGCGGACACACACACACACACACACATACACACACACACACACACACACACACACACACACACACACACACACACACACACACACACACACACACACACACACACACAACACAACACAACACAAGGTTGCGCGGTCCCCACCGCTGCCCCTCTGACGATCGCACTTTTGTCTGTGTGGCGATGCCTCTCCCTGAGAACGCACACAACGCCTCGTGTGCAATGCCCCCGTGTGTGTTCCGCGAGTGCGTCTGCCCTGTCGACCGTGCTTGGACGTGTGTATCACTGACTGACTGCCTGCCTGCCTGCGAGGACCAGGCGGGCCGCTTGGTGGGAGGGTACGGCGCCGACACGAGCGGCATGCTAGAGGCGGAGCAGCTGGAGGCGGAGATCGACTTCTCGACGCTCAAGGTTGAGGGCGAGGAGGAGGGGGAGGAGGAGGGCGGGGAGGGGTCGCCCGACACGCGGCTGGCGGACTTTGCGATGCTCGTCGGCGGCGGCGGCGACGACGCGGACGAGGAGGAGGGCGAGGACGACGAGGCGGCGGCGGCGTCGCTCGTCGCAGAGGTCGCGGCAGAGATGGCGGCGGAGGTGGCGGCGAGGGCGGCGCAAGCGGCGCCGCCCGAAGAGCCGCCGAGCAGCGTCGAGCCCCGCCTGGCAACTACGCCGCAATTTAGGGCCGACGCGAAGCCGCTTGACTCGCCGCCCGAGGCGCCGCTTGAGTCGCCGCCGCCGTCAGAGGCGGTTGAGCCGCCCGAGGAGGCCCCGTCGGAAGGTCTTCCGGCACCGCCGCCCGAGGCTCCGCCCGAGGCGTTGTCGCAGGCGCTGACCGCGCCGCCGCTTGACGTGCCGAGCGACGCAACGGAGGCGCCTGAGGCGGGAGGGGACGCATTCGCGCACGAGGCCGTGGACGGCTTGCCCGGCGACGAGGATGGGCCGGATGGGTCGGTCAAGCAGTGGATGCCGTCTGCCCCGCCGCCAGAGCACAACAGCGGTCTGGCGCAGCTGCCACCGCTCGAGTAGCGATCTCTGCAGACGCGCCTCGTGTGTGATGTGCAGATATTGATGTGATTCGTGAGCGTTCGGGGGCTGGGGCTGGGTGTGGAATTTGGCGAATTTGGCGAACACGGCGCGTGAGATCTGTAACTGCGGTGTGCGGAAGCGCGTGCTGCATTTCTATCGTTGTGCTTGCTCTATAGCCTGTTGTCGGGTTTCTCCGAATCGATTCTCACACATTCACATATCCACGCCGATTGTCCGGATTCCGCGCGAGGGCGGAAGAGAGGTCTGCCTGGCCCGGTTGGATTTTTCCACGCGTGCTTTTCAGCCATATCTTGAGGTACGGCTGAAAACATACACGACGCCGCGCGTATCGTCCAGCGTGTGTGCGCGCCACATTACCCCCCAAACACCGCACGCGCAGGCGCCTGTGCTGCCTGTGTGTGCGCGTGAGCTGGCGTGATGGCCACAGAGCTGTTGGTGCCCGCCCGCGTATGTGCCGCAATATGCAGGGTTCGTCGCCGCATGACTGGATATGGCTGAGTTCGCCGGCGCTGGCCTCCTTGTGCGGGTTTGTATCCCGATTTTCGAAAGTAGGCCGTCTCAGCTATCGCATCTCCATCGGCTGAGGCGGCCCGACCGGCGGTGTGACAGGATCCTCTCCGCCACCGCCGTCGCCAGGAGACTCGTTGGGATAAAGACATCTGCCGCACGCGCCTGTAAGGAAGATGGCACGCGACAGGGTT